>NC_034410.1:59259502-59403371 GCF_002078875.1 Numida meleagris
AACCTTTTCCGTTACTCTATGTCAATATTTCCAGTCTATTCATATGCATGTCCTATCGCACTGGATAAACCGGGATTGTGTTCGAAACTAATGCTCTTTTATTTATATGGCAGTATTGTACTGTGCAGGCACACAAAGTACCCTCATGAATGTCTTTAATAAAAAGCTCAACCCTTATCAAACAAAGAGCACGCATCCATGGAGTGCCAGAGCAGCACAGCTCCCATTCCAAAAGCCTTTCCGCTCATCACCAGCCTCTCACTCCACAGTCTCTTATAACTCAGAGCACCAGGCATTGCCAACAACAACCCGTGCTTGTTCCCAGTTACAGCAAACAGGAAGAGAAAGATATTTTAACTGAGTTTTGTTTGCAGCTCAACCTTCACCCTTGGGTTGCACAAATTGGTGGTTGCTCCAAGAGCAGCCCCAAGCTGAGCATTAAGCACTTCAGGACTGCCAACACGCAGCAATGAATGGTGCCATGGAAAATATCAAGATCAATAAAGTGTTTGGGCCCTTCAGCAGCATTTTGTAAGTGCCATGTGAGCAGTGAGTGGAATGGAAAATGAAAGCAGTTCAGAAATGCTTTGTTTTCGATATGACAAAACCGATTATTTTAATGCTGATTGTCAGCATCTCTTTATTGTGCTAAATTCTGTATTTCTAACTTATTACTGGTAGATAATATATTTCTCAAGGGCCATTTTATAAAGTACTTTAGGGACTCTTGCCTCTGAAGGAGACTTTATGAAAACAAACTTTGATCCAACTTGTTTGATCTAACAGCCAGCCGAGTTAGGTAAGAGATGAAGAGCCATTTATGCATTGGCTTGGCTGCCTTTTTGGGAATACTTTCCTTAAAGCAGTCAAACGTTCAACACAGTTGAAACTAATCACAGTATTTCTTTCTCATGGAGGATCATTAGAATTTTTCCTGTTTGTAAATTACATGGTTCTCTCCCGTGCAACATTTGTCAAATTAGCCTTCAGAACAGCCTTTGAACTGTGCCATTTTGTAACTAACTGTGTTTTTCTTTCATTTCCTTGAAAACTCTGCTGATATTCTCTTCTATTTACTTTTTTTAACTTCTGCAACCCAGCAAACATATCCCCTTCCCAAAGGCAGAGATGTACATGTGGGTGTCTGAGTAGGAGAGAAAAGAGAAAAATCATTAAACAAAAAAGCTATTTTCAGAGTCATAAGTACACCATGGGGAAACCACAGGTTGGGCTGCAGGATGACTTTCCGCAGAGTAAGTTTTCTTTCACTAAATGCACCTGTTTGGCTATGCAGAAATTTGGATTTGGAGAGAATCCCAACTTTACCCTCTGGTCCCCTACTGAAAAACTGAACTCTGCTCACATAGGGAGAAGCTGAATTTCCTTTTGTGATCAGACAGCATGCGTCTAGACAGATGACAGCAAAATGTATTTGAGACGTGACTCATGTCCACCCACCTGCAAATAAAATAGGCCTAGCACCTTTACTTAGTGAAAACAGTTTGCTTTATTAGTTAAGATGGGAATTTATTATTGTCTCTTCTTTTCAGCTCCTATAAAAGGAATGCAACTGATGCCCATAGATTTTTTGTTAAATCTTTTTTACACTTAGTCAAAAGTATTTTATTCTGTGCATTGGTTCAGATTATTGAAATAAAATAGTTTCAGGCTTGAAGGTGACAAGTTGGGTCTTTGGAGCTGCTTTTAGTGGAGGTTTGGTTTCAATTCATGCAGGACATCAGGATGACATCAGGACAGCCAAAAGAAAGGGCAACTTAGCATGTTTTTGGAGACTCTCCTGGGCAAGAAGCATCTTACATGGGTCGGAAAACAGTTTCTGTAGAGTCTCATTCAGCCAAGGGAGCCTTTGGGACCCTAGAGCAAGACAGCTTTTTGGTAGGGCTGGTGCAAGCTGCAAATTGGAAGCAAAAACCAGACACAAAAAGTATGTCCTTGCTCAGACATCCAGTTAGAAACTTTAAATGTAGCTTCCTTTTGCTTAAAAATAAAACACATGAATCAGGTCTTTTACTTAAATCTTCCAGCTTTCTCTGAGAAAGATACCCCTTTCAACGAGCCTCAGGCATTCCCACTTGACTCAGGTTAATGCGTTTGGTCTCTATAGAAACAGCAGGAGATCCCACATGTAACTTGGAAAGGTCACCTCGCTTTTACACAAAAGCTTGCATTGTTTCTTCCTTCTGTTCCATAAAACAGAAGTAAAAGGAGGCAAAAGGCAGTGCCCTGCACTCATCCAGAGTCTCGGGGCTCTCCTCCACTCTCTGGCACTGATGAAAGACCAGGCCCTTCAGTGCCTGCGCTTGCTGATCATCATGGGTCAAAAGGAAACACAAGCGTTAAAGTACAAACTAAATAATACCATTGAGTTGGCACGAAATCCAAACTACTCTGAACTGTCTGGGAGCCAGCAAAGCTAATGAGCTGTACCGTTTCCAAACAGGATCTTGGTAACACCATCTGAGAGATTGTGTGCATACAGGGTTGTGCAGGTTTGCCTTGAAGCATAATTTAAAATGGATTTAATTAAACAAGAGGAAAAATAATACAGAAAATTAAATAGATATCAAGCAAGCTTATGTCAGTTTGATTTAGGAAGAGGTTTAAATTAAGCCACAATAATCCTCTCCTAAACAGAGCACAGCTTGCTCTTATCCAGAGTCTTCACATTCCTTAGTTCTGTTGGTTCACAAAGCAGTTGAAGTCAGAAACAGTCTGCAAAGAAGCTTCCACTCACACCTTCACATCCGTTAATAAGAATGGTGAAAGTCTGGGACGTGGCTATCAGTGAGGGGCAGAGGAACTGAGACTTTGAAGGTAACAAGAAGTCTATCCATATAGGACAGCCTTCACACAGGACGAAGTAGCACCAGAAAGAAGAATCGCTTGATTTGAGAGCATTTGATTTGAGAGCACTTTTTAATGTGTTCAGATGCTCTGTCGTGCAACCCTTAGTGCTGGGAGCGTTTTTCTTTGGGGCATAAATATAGGTGAGAGAGCTCTTCATGCATGTAGAGGCATTTCACAAACAACCTCTGCAAGTGCAGAAGTGGTCAGGAAGGATGGTAACCCCTGGTCATTGCCATGCCTGGCAGTCAGCCTGCCACTACCATTCACAACTTCTTCTGGAGACTGCTGGATTGCAGGATTCGTGCAAACACTGTCCATATTCTTTCATTCTGCCTACCTTACCCAGTTGCCTTCTGAACTCCTCCTTGCACACAGGCCAAAAATGAAGATTTGGTGTTTGTACATGTGTTTACTGAATGCATTGGTTACGTTGCTGATACTATGTTCCCCTTAAAATGGTCCCATAAAAGTGCACTTGTGATTTATACACAGAAGACTAATGAAAAAACTAGGTCTACTTGATAACAAGTCAGACTTTTCCTGTGCAAAATTCTGGTGACCATCTGCTAACAGCATGCCACTGGGTTTCGAGACATGCCCAGAACATTACGTGGCTGCAGGAAGACAGCGTCCCCCTTGGGACCAGGGCGTAGAGCACACAGATCCAGCTGAGGCACATCCTCAGTTCCTATAAAGGTATCTGCCATCTCTGCAGCTTGGGCTGTGCTAGCCTTACTTCACTTTTCTACCCGGTCTTCTCGTAAAAGGGTGCTGCTGGAGTCTTGCCAGCCAAATCCTTTCCAAAGAAATTTGCTTAGAAGTTGCCATGTAAATTCATAAACAATTTAGCTCTAACCCTTTTATGTCTTAATGAAGCTTGTTTATACAAAAGTGGAGAATGTCATTGGATAGATCTCTACTTTCAGGACAAAGTGGGGGCTCTGTCCCTGCTAACTGGAGAGCAACAGATTGGACTGGGACCATGAATCAAAGCGATACAAAAATATTTCAGAATCAGAGTTCATAAAGGCATGTGCTCTACAGACAGATTTCATGCACTGTTTCCATTAATTTTCACAAAAACTGAGTGTACCACTCTAAGGGCCAAATTTGGATCTAAATCAAACAACCCAATATTTTTCAATAGCAGATAGTACAGGGCAAGAGGATTGGTACCATCTTGAAGCTTTATTGATAACGATGTATACTGTTTTAATACAGTATTTCACAAATTAGAGCTGAAGTGCGTCTGCATTTATAGGAAACCTTTGTCTAATCCAGAACGAAGTCAGCCCCTTTCTTTTCAATTGGTGCTCCAATTAAAAGAAGCACCGGAAATTCTTCAGAAGGCATGACAACATTCCTCACTTATCTTCAACATCACGATACAATTCCTTCTTATTTAAAATGAATTGTGCCTTATAATCATATAAATTAAACTACTTCCTTGTGGAACACTCTCCACCTTCATTTCCTGATTAAGAAAAAAAAGATGCATGCTTTATTGCTGCCACTCCAGCTCTGCCCGTGCCCGATTAAATAGATGCATCATGCATCATCTGCTGACTTCTCCATGCTGTCAGTTCGTTTTCTGCTCATCTAGAGCTGATGCTCTTGAAGACACAATTTCTTTGCCCCAGATATTGGTAGGTTGGAAGTAATCAGCCGTTGTGTAACAGAAATCCAGCTCTGCTCCAAGCAGTATGTTCCAAGTCAGAAAGATTTTATTTCTCTTCAAGGAGCTCTGATTGCACTATGGAAAGCAAATAGATGCTCTCATCTGCTGAAGACTTAGCGGGAGAGGGGAAAGGATCAATGCCAGCTCTGTCTGCAAGACATTAGTGCATTCAGATTGCCCGCAATAAATTTTTAACCTTTTCCAGCTTCCCTGGGGACTGGCAAGCACTCAAAAATATCAGCACCCTTATCCCAGAGCTCCACTATGCAAACCAAAATGAATGAGGTGCTTAACAAACCGGTGATAGATATATCTTAACATCCCTTTTTATTAGCCAGATGGGATCTGTCTGCCATTCATGTACCAGGATGCCTGATTTAATCAAGAGCTCAAATTTCCAATTCATTCTATTTTTATTTAAAATTAATACCCACGGAAGGGGGTGATGACAGAGGTTGGTTTTAAACCAGCCTTCACTGAACAGCAAGTACTTTGTGAGTGCAGCACTGATACAGCATCAGAGCTCCTGTCTGCGTTCCCCTGCTCATTTTTAGGAAATGGTGGTGGTTGCTGTGGGCATATCAGGATGTGGAGCCATGAAAGTGCTTCTCCTCACAAGATCTGTTCCTGCCTCCAGCTACTGGCATGGGAAAGCCAGGCATCCAATTCCTCAAGCTCCACATCTCTACAAGGAAGTGTGCTACCCAGAAGGAATAAATGAGGTGGGAGCAGCTCCCGAGATGAAATAGTAGTGCAGTGTACAGTTGACCCCAGAGCTGCAGAGATCTGGGGTGCAGGAAGGCAGCAGCAGGGAACTGTGGGCTTCATAGGTGCAAAATTTGCACTAATGTCAAGGGGGAATATTTATAATAACTTACTATAAAACACATGTACTATGAAATTGATTATATATGTGTAACTCCACCCTTAATGTCTCTCTTAACAATACTTTGTGCTTTGTCTCGCTGTCAAGGGAGACCAGCTGCACTTGCAAATGAGTGTTAATTTTGCAATGCAGCTGTCATATGCAATGGGTCAGAATACCAAAAGGATTGTTAATAAAGATTGAAATGAATTAAGTCATAGTCTCACAAGTAGTTTTTCTACAAGAAGAACAAAACACTAATAACTCCTTTATATTCCTTGGGGAATTCAGCATTCTGATACCCTGTCAGCCAAGTTATTTGCATTTTGTTAAATTTCGTGAATTATTCGGCATTCAGTTGTGGATCCTTCGGAGTCAGCGCAGTGTATACTGTGAATGCGTATTACTAACAGCTCAGCAATCAGTATTCTACATTCATAACATGGAGGGAATTAACTGCTTTTATGTGCTTATGACATTCAAAGTAAAATACCTGAAAGATATTAGTGTGGATAACATCACTGTATGCATACATAATAACACGTATCCAAATAATCAAAATTGCAGTAGAAAATACACACTGCTAGCCTCAGTGCACTTACCCAGTTTAATAACGTCAGTGTTCGTTTTAAGAGAGTCTCATTAAGGATTTTTTTTTTCTACAGCCTTCTCTGTTTCATTCCCTAGGCAGTGATCTTGCACACACTTTGTTATGTGCTTGACTTTCGCTATCCAAGTATCCTCCCAGAGGAGTCTGTGTGACTCTATTCATAGCCTTAAACACAAGGACATGCTTAAGTGTCTGCAGGATGGAGGACTTAAGACTCTCCCCTTACAAAGAGCTCATAGTAACCCTCTGAAAGGGCCCCAAACCTTGGAGTGTAACAGAAACACGCCCTTAAGAATGTGCAAATCCCTGGGTAGTGAATGGTGACATTGACGTTCACTAGGGAAGGGAGACTTTCAGTCCCTGACTGCTATGGTATTGAGGTGAGATACATTTTTGTCTGTTGCCTTTGTGTGTGCAAGTCCAAAATACAAAAAAAAAAAAAAGAATTATCTCATTAAAATTAATTTCAGATCTAATCCTCCAGTTTTCCACATTGTAGATTTCCCTGGATGCTCCTTGGTTTCGTCCCTCTGTAATCAGATTATTTTTTGAAGTTCCATCCATCACGATTGATTTGCCCAGTAATGTATTAATTGGTGTGATGTGTAATCTTTTCTTCTTTCCTGATGCTTCTTTCCCCCGCGTTGCTTCAGTCATTACATCAGTCCTGATGTGAAGGTGTTAGATGAGGTAACACTGAGTATAGTTGCTAGCCCTAGGCAAAAAAACGAGCAAATCCTAAAAATTGGCAAATGAGATGTAGCACTAGCTACTGCCAGAAACATTGCTGCAGTCTGCCAAACTTCTCATTTTTTTTTGTACTTCTGCATTGTTTCTCCTTGCTCTCCCATCCAGAAACCCACTGTCTATTCAAAAGTTGCCATCTTATTGGCATCACAGGAGTCTTAGCATTCACTGTCAGCCACTGATTAATTTTCATTATTGATATTGTACTGCAAAATATGCTAAATGCTAAAAAAAAAAAAAAAGGAGCATCATGTGATGTCAATGAGAAGCCAGGTGGAACTAATTCACGATCTGCAGCATGGAGAACTGGCTGGAGTGGGAGGTGGCCACAGACTGAGCTGGGACACGGCTGGACTCACTGTGAGAAATGACTCCCAACCACTTCTCATGTCTTATAAAAAATGTCATTTACTGACCTATTGTCCAATCTGCCATTTTCAGAGGAGGTTTTATAATTTTAAAGGAGGCTTAATTCAAGATAGTATGAACTCAGTATTATAGGAGTATAGCTAACATTCTCTGGGCTCTGATTTTGGAACCTCTGGGCCTTCTGGGGGCAAGGTCCAGGATCACTGAAGAATGCCTGAGAATGTTCTAAGAAACTTGAGAGTAGCTGCAGGTGCCAGGTAAGGCTAAAGGAAAGGGAGCCACAAGGGTATGGGCTGAAGGAAGCTCTAAAGCTTCTAATAAGCATTATCAGCTGCCCATTTACCCCAGTGCCTGGAGCACCTGCTACAGCTGCCCTCTGATTAGGGAGGGTCAGACCCTTTTAGCCCCCTACCTGGGAACACATATAAGAGCACAGCTCCAAGAACAAGCTGGTTGGTGTACTGCTTTGTGTAGGGAGTCTTGAGTGGCTTTTCTCTGAGACTCAGAGAGCCCCATTTGCCATCTGCAACAGAGAAGCAGGCAGTATGTACTCACCACTGTCATGGTAAATGCAACTTCTGGGGAAGGATGGAAGTTGGTGTCTTCTGGCACCAAGAGGAGGGCTCCTGCCCAATCTAAGGGCTTGCAGCTATCAAATGGATTTGCTTGCCTCAAAGCTGAAGACAAGTCAAATATGCTTTCAAGCAATGAAAAATCCACTTGACCATAAACCATGCAAGACCACCAGGAAAACTGGTGACTGTGAGGGAACAGAAGCATCCATCTACCACTGTGACCTATCAACTAGAGAAGACTTCTGCCTGCTGGGAACTTGGTTCTAGGCTGTTGTGTAGGGGCTGCTCGCTAAAGCTCATCCAGCCCTCTGACTGCTACCTCTCTGCTGTTCTTCCATGTTGGCTCAAATCATGTTGTTGGGGAAATCCATACGACAGTAGAAGTGAGTACAGAGCTCCAGGGGCAGTAGTCAAGGGCACAGGATCCCAGTAGTCTTCTCAGTTCCTCGTTGATGTAAAAGAGATTGCTTGCTTGTGTTAGGGCTAGGAAGGAGGCAAGCGTTAAGTTAGCAAAGTCTTACCAGTGCTGCATGTGAATATATTCTTATTTTAAATGTTTTCTTTCCACGTTCAACACAACAGACAATTCAAATGACTCCATCCCTGCTGGAATGAATTTGACTCTGCGTGAAACACTGCTTACATGAGCAGTATGAAGGTTTTATAGGTAACCTGGGATTTTAGTGGATGGATCTACTTTTTCCCCAGAGGATAAATGAATAAACCGCATTGAATAATGAGGTTAGAATTGTGATATATGCTTAGCGCTCAGTATCAATCTTGATTACATTAAAAAGGTTGTGTGTCTCCTTTCCTTGCACAGACTCATGTTTCCTTAGGATGCTGACATTAGGACGTGTTCTGTTGTTAGCAGTCAGTCCCAGTCAGCGCAACTAACCTATGAGCTGATTTCACATTGAAATATAACTTGTAATCCAATGGGTTAACTATGCTCAAAAAACATGTTGCAAGCACAGATTCTCCTAAGTGTAATTTGTCAAAGGGATGTTCCACTAGGGTGTCTTTTACACAGAATATAAGAAGTTCCTTCAATTTAAGCTTTGCTTTTGCAGACAAAAAGCAAATAATGTGGAACATTAAAGGCAGAGCAAAATATAGGGAAAGTGGTATGTACTGAACAATTTGGCTTGTTTGTTGCACATACAGTCTTCATTTTATCTTGCACTAGGAAATGATGTGCCTCTATTTTCATGTTACATTTTTTTTTAACCAACAATTTGCATCACTTGCAGTGTTGGTTTTAAGTTTCAAGATTACTAATAAGCTAAGTATTCTGTACTATACCTGGTAAAAGATTTCTATGCCAACCAAACAGAACGTAAGGCACTATATGTCCTTGTAGAGGCCAAGTTGAGACTTCTTTTTGTTTGGGATCCCAGCATGCAATGAGCTGCAGGACTAAACTTCTTATCTATCTCTAAAACAATTTTCGGGGCTTAAGCATGTGAAGGCATTTGAAGTAATAGCACTACCAGACTTATGCTTAAGAATATTTAATTAATGTTACTTATTTTTAGGGGTATCTGGTAGATCAATTTCATTGCTTTATTCAAGAATATCACCTGAAACAGGTGAGAAAGTTCATCTGGAAGTGTTATAATCATAAAGGAAATCCTATCAATGCGGCATATCCTTGCTCCTCTTTATCATCTATGCCTGCACGCTGTTCATGGCTTTTCCACATGATTTTTGGCAACAATCCTGTGCAGCTATAAATCAGCTAGGGACTACTTTTCTGTTCAACCTGTCACTGGAACACGCTACTAAAATTCTTTGAGATAGTGACTCAGGTGAGTCACATGGAAACCTCTGCCCAGTTCTGGTTCTTCTCATTCATAGGAGCAAAAGTTGTTAAAAGCACAATTTTTTTCTTTCTAGTGTAAGTACTCATGTCCTACCTTAGTAAGTAGGCTTCCTTACAATGACGGCAATTGTCTGATTTCTCATTAATAAGTTTATTCCCATCACAATTGTCTAGAAACTATTGCTGTACAGAAGTGAGACCAAGCATTTTCAAGAAGTCTTTCCATTTTTATTTGGTGAAACTGTACTAATGACTAAATCTTATGGCAGTGTTAAAATATTAAATAATCACTTTGTTCTTATACAATTGTGAATTTCATAAACTGAGTACCTAGGGATGACAACTGTCTTTCTCACACATCACACATATTAGACACCACTGAATCTGGGCCACTTAGATAAAGAAGAAATGAAAGGATCTGATTCTTCATCTGTCCAAGTCCTGAGGACGTGTTTGCTGCTGAGTTCAACAAGGGCAGCACTACGCTCTTTACCAGTTTCTTAGATATTGCTGATCTATACTTAAAACCTTTTTTATTTAAACTTGAAAATTAATTTACTTTAACATCTGTTTAAAATAGATTAGAATTAATGAAGTCTGACCCCCTTATGAGTTAGCATGAGTGAAATAATTACTCTTCAGCAGCACAGAATATATTGTACTGGACTTACAGGCTAGAGGTAGCAGTAGGAAGTCAAAAGAAGCTCAGGAAGGAGTGAAGTGCATTAGTGTAATGCTGCTTCTTTCTTGAAAAATGAAAATGCATGTGCTAGACTTATTTTTTTTCACTGCTAATAATAATTATCGAAAATTGTCTGCATAAATTGAGTATAGAAGTCTCCTAATTTGAAACTTGAAACTGATTACAGAAAAATTAGTTCTTAAGGATGTGATAAGCATAGCACTCTTTAGAATAATGCTAATTCACGTATCATCACCTGGTCTAAATTCCAAGTGAACGAATGCCTTCCAAAATACTTTCAGCACCTCTAGGAAGCTACCCCTGCTGGCTACAACAGCATCTTACCATTCCTGTTGTGTTTAAAGCCCAAAGTCTTATTTGGCCTCAGCTGAAACGAGATCCAGCTAAAAAGGTATTGTGCTGGCTGTGGATACCGGCAGTGCAATTAACTGAAGGCATCTAAATGGGAAATTCTGCAGTAAAAGGCTTTTATTTTAATCAGGAAGAATAAAATTAGCTAAGGCTTACAGGAACTTCTAGTTCTTCAAAGAATAATACTCTCATTGATCTTCAGTGCTAATGAATTGTCTTGTACAGTTATTTTCCAGAGAAATGAGTTTCTACCAGTCCCCACTGAACCTGCTGGCCTCCATGTAGGAAGGTCTGCACTGACGTCTTGCAGCCTTCCCACTAGCTCTGTGACAGCTTGTCTTGTTAATCCCTCAGGGCAATTTAGGAGACCTTAATTGGAAAGATCTCCTACTGTTATTACATTGTTTTTCTTCTCAGAATGATTGCTAGCAGAAAAAATGAAATGTGGCTGCCCTATTTGATACCTATGGTAGCCTAATCCACTCTCATTTGGATTCCTGTTCTGTAGGGTTACTTTACAGTATAAAGCTTGTGGAAAATGAGAGAATACAGTTAGGAAACGGTGTAAGTTTGATCCACAGTGTTCAGATACTGTATGGTGAGTCCTATTTCTTTGTGGTGAAATTGATTCTGATTGGTGTCGAAACATAAGTGTGCGTTACTGCCCTCAGTGAAAAGAATGATGCATGCTCATGAAAGAAAGATCCAGAAATGAAAATCTGTGTGGAGTAGTTGTGGTTTTTAAGAGCAGCTCTACAAAGTCGGTATGAGGGGTAAAGAGCAGGATGGCCTTCTCTTAGGTCATCAACTGCTCTGAAGATTTTTTTTTTTTTAAATCCCTTTCTTCCCTCTTTCACATCCTCTATCTCTACATAGTCTTTGTGGGCCTGCCATACACAGAATTGTACTGGAAAGCTTGATCTCTGCTCACAACTTCTGTACTGGCCTGGCAGCCAGGCCTGGGATGCTCTCACAAGCCACCCGGCATGCAGACCATTTCTTAATCTGCAGTGAAAGCAAGACGAAAACACAATTCTAGGCCTCGTGGGAAAGATGTTGGGAGAGCAAAGTGGAAAAAACCCTTTGCAGATAGGTTTGCAGTTGTTCATTTTGAGCTTATAGCTAGTCCACAGGCCTCCCTCAGGCCAGTGAGAGATGGAGATGCTGCTGGAGGCTCCAGCCCTAGGGCACTCCATTGTCCAGTGGTTTCCAGCTTCTTTGATGCACTTGGAGCCCCAAAAACCTAGAGGCCTGAGATTTGAGCATCCCATAGAAACCCAATACTGCCCTGCTTGGAAAGGATTTCATCATTTCAGAGTCCATAGCTCAAGCAGAGGGTAAGTGCGTGGCAACTGCTGAACCTTTCAGCTCAACCTATGCCTCTGAAAGTAGGCCTGAGTGCTTCTCTGGGGAGATGCATTCAAGGAACACAACCCCTCCAGCCCAGAAGTATCAAACAGGTGAGCAGGATCTCCAGGATGCACTTGCACCTCCCAGCAGATCTCAGTAGCTGGAACTGTTTCCTCCCAGCGCCAAGCCAGACCTGAACTCTTACACCTGCCAGTTCTGCAGTCCTTCAGGATCATGATGTGGCAGTGGTATGTCAATGCCTTGTGTGGGACAGGACTGGAGAGCTGGCATCTCTTCCTCTGGCAGGTAAAGCTGCTTGCTCCTTCAGATTTCTTCCACCCACATGCTGGCCCTGGCAAAAACTTGGAGATGGGGTGGTTCAGTGAGGCTGTAATAAAAGTAGTGCCATGGCAAACTGTCTGCTTCCAGCTGCAGTGGTGTTGTTTGAATGGACTCAGAGCTGTCCTCCTAGAGGTCAGCATGATATTGTCACACATCGAGCTGCATCTGGCAAAGCCCATGATTGCTTCTTAAAGGTAAGAGTGAGACTGAGGTGGTTCTGGTTCCTGTGACATTTGCTTCTCCAGATGGTTCCATCACACAGCCTCACAAAGCCTCTCAGTGGCTTTTGAGCAATAGAGGAGTGAAGTACTGTGAAACAGACTCCTTTGAAGTTTCTAGTAACTTGGCATGTTGATGTGTGTGTATAGCAACATCTGGAGCTTCAGAGACCTTTTCTAACCTAGTTTAGGAAGAGATATCTCATAATCCTTGTCTGCATTCCCCATACACAGTGTGCAGTGCTCACTCTTGCATGGCATCCTCTTGGTACTTGGAGGTATTTTCCACCTCCCGAGGCAGACAATGGCATAAATTCCTTTCTTGGAACTAGCACAACTAAGAAAGGGAATTAAGAAAACAGATGGTGGAAGCTGACCAGTCATATCCCTGCTGCTGAAATTCAACTGATCATCAAAATGCTGCTGAAAATTCTTGTGTTTTTAAAATGCATTTTCAAGGTGTGTAAAGCTGCTTTGCCACTCAGATGTAACCTGAGCATGATGGGCTGTGACTGAAGGAGAAGAAAAGCATGTGTGGCTGCTGCCAGTCTGGCCCCAGCACACTGGAGCACATTAATGCAGCTCTGACTGGGCAGGATGCATTTCTCTGGCTGAAGAGTCACAGGTGGGACTAGGAGTGTGGAGGTAGGCAGTTCACACAGCATCCTTAGTGCAGGTCTCAGTGTGACAGTGACTCGTGCTGTGTCAAACTGAAACTTCTTTATATTTTCTCCTATCCTCAAATTATTCAAAACTTGTTCTGCCAAAACAAGTATGTATTAAACATGAAACGCAGTTGAAAGCACTTTCTTTTTAATTTTCAGGAGGCTTGTTGGTGCCAAAACATAAACTGCTTAAGAATAGGGAGCGAAGCATGGGTAAGTGCTATTTGGCAAGATCCACATGTCGCACTTGTTTGTGCAACAGTCACTGCTGCTGACTTACAGCTTCAGAGGCAGCTGTGTAAATACAAGGCTGTGGTGACTGGGGGAACCAAGAGTTGCTGAGAGAGATAACAGATAATTCCGGACACGCTTAGGGTGCCATAGGGTCGGGCAGCGCTGAGCTGTGCCGTGGAGTCCTGCTGTGCTGGTAATGCGCCTCCAGCACGCTTTTGGTGAAATACTTTTCCTGTTATTGTCTGACGGGGGGGGAGTCTGCTTGTATTATAAGGACGCGTAGTTAACTTTCCATTAGGAAGGAGGTTCAATTCCTGAAAATGTGTAGGAAAAGCTCTGACGCAGGTGGACAACTCTGCTTTACTGACCTCTGTACTCCTTCGCACGAGGGCCAGGAAACCTTGAAAGGCTCAGCCTGTGCTGTTTGCAGGCTTCTTATAAACAAGGCTCATTCCTCTACATTGTGGAGCAGTCCTAGGAACTGCAAACAAAGGCATTAGTAAGTGCTGGGCTTGCTGCCCCAGTCCCCGTGGGAGCTGATTTCCCCTAGATAAGGCCAGCACGTGTCTCTTCATACAAGGCTGATGCCTGCAGCCTTGTGTGGGTTCTGCTGTGCAAGTCAGTTAGGCATTGGCAGGCTTTCTAATTTCTTTTTGCTACTGATAAACCAGCAAAGAGATTGTGGTTGTAACGAGATGAACTGTACTCAAAAAGCTTTATCATTGGGGTTGTTTTAAAGTGAGAATACTTTTATATAAAGCTTATTGTTTTGTGCATAAGGTGAGAATTAAGCAATATTATTAAGGAATGATATTAAGCAATATTGTGACATAGCTCACACGTAAATGATGAATCTGAACAGGAGCACCTAAATCTCAGTTCCTAATACACTGTCTCAATCATTTTGACTGGTGTATTACCGTCCTAATTCTTTCTTAGTGATATACGTTATGAATTCTCTGTGCATGTATTGATTTAGCTTATAATTGAATACAACTTCCCCATGCTGACCAGGCCAGGTGATGGCATTACATTTTTTAAATTAGTCTACAGTAACTTCTACAATATAACTGCATCCTAGGATTCTCTTATTTATGTTTCGACTGCTACACTTCATCACAAAGTGCTCCTGCATCCTTCTTTACCTTAATCCACAGGTCAAATAAGCAGGTGGAGCTTCATTTAACTCAGTATCACAATTCAAAAGCTGAGCTAGCATGTTTTAAATAGGCTGCATACTACAGAAATTTTTGGTTTCTCTTGTGAAGACTGCCATTTTCTTTCCTTATCTTGGTTTTGGAATAAAATTGACTGAAATATATGCAGGAATTCCCAGTTTGACTGGTTTTATCTTAATGGGCAAAAGGGAAAATCTTCCTTATAAAAATTAAAGATAATTCTCACAATACTTGGAATTACAGTCATTTTTCTTGGAAGTCTTGGGGGGGTGGGGGGGGAGGGTGTTGACACCCCATGTAGTGGCGGGGGTATTTGCTAGGGATGCTTGTTCCTTGCTTTTGCAAGGCATAAGGAAGTGGTGCTGCTTTTCTTACTAGCAGAATGCTGTCATTTCAGAATTCCTATGTTCTACAGTAATTGTGATGATTTTCTCCATGGTTGGGGCAATTTTTTTTACTCAAATTAGTGTTCATAAATCATAAAATACTGTGAGATGATTTCACATGTTAATCAGTGGATGGAGTTATGCAGTTCAATACGTTCTGACTTCATCCCTCCAGGACAGGGCTGTATTTGGACTATAGGGATACTTCCTTCAAGTACTATTGATGCTCCTTATTCCCTTTCCAAGAAATCCTGTAATCTGCTGCACAGATGAGCTCCTGCTTCAGCTGGTTCTTTCTACGGATTTCCTCCAGCTCAGAGACAGATGCTGGTTTCTACCTACAGCATAAGAAAATGTTTCACATTTTCTGTTTGTCTTCCAAGGAGGATAGATTTTCTTGTGATATCTCTCTCCAACTGTGAGAGTTGAGATGGGACAGGATATTTCTTTATATAAAATTAAATAGCAGTTTGGCTGAGTAAGTGAATCTGCAAAGTTCATCTAAAACTGTTTACTATGATCCGACCTTGTATTTGTGATTGATTTGAGTGAAAGTTATGAATCTTAGGGGCATACTTCTATCTAGAGATATTCCAGATAATCTATAGAATTGCTGGGTAACTCCATGGTGATATGTAGGATAGGAGTGCTTTTAGTTAATTTGGACCCAAACAGTTATATTTAACTGTTAGTATTAGGTCTTGGTGGACAAAAGAAAAGCCATGTTGATCTGATCTAGTACTTGATCTAGTGGTTGGCAACACTGCATGTGGTAGGAGGATTGGAACTTGATGATCCCTGGGGTCCCATCAAACTCAAGCCATTCTATGATTCTATTTATACAGTCAGAGCAAAACTGTTATGCATTTAAAGAGACAACAGTACGCTAACAAGAACTGTAGCTTGTAAGACAGAAATCGTTCACTCTTCTGCAGAGTCAATTATAGGAAAACATCAAGGATTTCAAAAATGTTTCACTCATATTTAAAACAATCTCTCCCCAATTTTATAGATGAAGAAACTGAGGCCCACAGAAGTTCTGACAGAAATCTGGCAAACAGCAGATTCAGAAATAACAGCTCGGTCTGGGTAGCACCAACCTAATGACTGGATAATATTGTTCTAGATATAAAAGCCTGGAGTAAAAAGCTGAAATGTCATTCTTCCCCTGCTGGCTTTACCACTGTTTGTGCATTGGAATTGCTGAGCTGGAAGAATGTGAATGTTACTGTGCAGTGTGAACGAACTAAGTTGTCTCTTGTACAGTGAGCACTTTGCCCTGCTGGATGGGATGTGGCTGTTAGAAATTCCTAGCACCATTTCACCCGTTTAAGACCCTCTCAAGGAGGACCTGTGTGAATGCTGCTTTTTTTTTAATAATTGTTTTTCCTGTCCGAAGGAAGACTAAGATTTCCTGTGTTCAGCGCAGTCTTTGCAAGAGATGATGGCAGTTTGCATTAACAGAAGTCCATGGTGCACTAGGGGCAGTTTCAGAGATCCAGTAGTTTATGGCTAGTGTGTCTTTATCAGCTGAGCAGAAACATTCATGACCATTAGTTAGCAAAAATCCCTACAGCATGCTAAAAGGGCATAGAATCATTATGGTTAGAAAAGACCTCTAAGCTCATCTAGTCCAACTGTCAACCCATCCCCACCATGCCCACCGAACTACGTCCATCAGTGCCACATCTATATGTTTCCTGAACACCTCTGTGGATGGTAACTCCATCACCTTCCTTGACAGCCCATTCCAGTGCATTACCACTCTTCTGAGAAGAAATTTTTCCTAATATCCAAACTGAATCTCCCTTGGTGCAATTTGAGGCCATTCCCTCTCACCCTGTTATTACACACATGGGAGAAGAGGCTGGCTCACACCTTGCTATAGCGTCCTTTCAGATAGTTGTAGAGAGCAATGTGGCCTCCCGTGAGCCTCTTCTTCTCCAGACTAAACAACCCTATCTCCCTCAGCCACTCCCCATAACATTTGTGTGCCAGACCCTCCACAGCTTCCTTGCCCTTCTCTGAACATGCTCCAGGGCCTCAGTGTCCTTGTAGTGAGTGGCCCAAAACTGAACACGGTAGTCAAGATGCAGCTTCACCAGTGCAAATACAGAGTACATTGCAAATAAAAATCAGATAAGACAGTTTTTTTTTCTCATAGCATTGCTCCCCACTTAGCTACTTAGAACTAGAACAAGATGAAAACATGGAACCAAATTCCTATTTGGTCCTGATATTATAAGATGATTCTGCTCAAAGGCTTCAGAGGAGGACACTGAGCCCTGCTCTGCTCCAAGATGCCTCTCAGGCTGAGGATGCACTTCTCATCTGCAGCTGCGCTTCACATTGACATGAAACAGAGATTACCTTCTGGTGCCTATCTGGGCCAATAACGCTGGTGGTGGTTTGTGACTTCTCCAGTAGTATTCAGTGGTGATGTGTGAAGGGAAGGAAGCTAACCATTTGACATGGGACAGCTTTATTGATAGAGTGCTGCCAGGCTAAAAATCAGTTGAACTGTGTGAAATAATGTGCTCTTGTTTTGGGAAAAAATGAGAGGAAAAGCTGTGATGCTGATTGGCAGAGAAAAGCCTATAAAGCAGCACACGTCAATGGAGTAATTGACTGCTTCCTTCACATAAACGATTTTTCCTCACCTCTCTCCTTTCGCAGCTGAGCAAGCCACAATTCATATTGATGAAACATGACAAATTTGAATAACTTTTGGAAAACCGCATGAGATATGAGACAGAGCTTGAAAGAGAAAGTCTTTAAAATAATAACAATGGTAGTAGTAGTAATAATAATTTAGTGGCTTAGCCACCAAATGACTGACTATCCAATGCTCTACTGGGAGAACAATTTCCTTTGCAGGAATCCAACCCAGCAAGGAGCAGGAGGGGCTGTGCTGAGCTGACACTACAGTGACCAGCAACAGACCCTGCTCACCCATGTCTAGCTGCTTTCTGTAGTCCCAGGGCTGCTTGCAGAGTTGCTCAGCATCATTACCTTGGGTGTTGTTCAGTTGTTCCCAGAGATCTGGTGTTTGAGTTTTGGAAAAGCTAAAACCATTTTTGTCTGGCTCCTGCTGGCTTGGTTGCTTTGAGTGAATTTTCCAGCCTGTTGGTGTTGGCTTTTCTCCCCTTAGAAGGAAGATCATGCTTTCTTAAAAACCCAGCAGGAGGCTATGCAATCTCTGTCTAAAGCAGGCACATATGCAGGGCCAAATCTTGTGGGCTGTCCATGTGCTGCCCTTCATCCAAGTACAGGATGCTGCAGGATGGAAGGACAGCCTTGCATGGCACAGAGAGAGCCTCAGGAACACAGAAAGCTGCCACCAAAAGCACGCGCCCTGTGATAAGCAACGATAACGCTCAGCCACAACATTACATCTGGAGCCAAGCTGTTACGAAGTTTGGGTGCTTAGATTTAGAGTGTCTACATAAATGTCACAACAGAAGAAGTTTGTGTTTGTGGATTCTCTGTTGCCGTTCTGGACCTGTAATCCCAGATGTTCACTTTACGATTTTCCCTCTATCCGTTGTGAACTAAGGGGCAGGGTTTTTTGTATTTGTTGTTGTTGTTCTTTTGTTGCTCAGCTTTGATTTATCCTGCAGAGAAGCCATATTCTATTCTTATGATCTCATGTAATATCATAGAATCATAGACTCATTAAGGTTGGAAGAACCACTAAGATACTCTAGTCCAGCCATCAACTATCAAGACCATACTGTTAACCACGTCCCTCACTGTCACATCTACATGTTTCTTGAACACCTCCAGGGTGTTCTCCACCACCTCCCTGGGCAGCCTGTTCCAATACCTCACCCATCTTCCAAGCATCCAACTTTAACCTCCCCTGGTGCAACTTGAGGCCATTCCCTCTCATCCTGTCCTTGTTACATGGGAGAAAAGACCAACCTCCACCTCACTAGAACCTCCTTTCAGGTAATTGTAAGGAGTGATAAGGTCTCCCTTGAGCATCCTCTTCTCTAAACTAAGCAATCTGAGATTTATTGCAAGTTTCTGCCATCCCGAAGTTTAGGGAGGCTATTGTGTACCAGCGATATGACTTCACTGCAGGACCAAAAAAGAGGAGCTGGGTTCCTGTGTGGGAACGAAGCCTTACTTGAAAGCATCTTTGGAGGGAAAGAAGCCTCACTTAAATGAAAACACCTTTGAATCCTAGACACTCTTTGCAATTGCTTGCAGCTCCCTCTGTTCTCATCCCCTTGGTTTCTGCTCTTTGCAGGGGACCAGTCTCACAGCTGGCACAAAGGCTGCAGCAAAGTAGTAGTGGCAAAGATATTACCAAGTGGTGTCTGTGATGGCAGTGGAGTGCACAAACAGTGAGCATGCTTCTCCTCTGTGTCCAAAGGGCTGAGCAGGATGTAATTGAACCATTTGCCCAGTGTGAAGGCAGAGTTCAGCAGCAGGTCTCGAGGGATTGAGCTAAATTGATGCTGTGGAAGATAATTAAATCATGTGACAGTTTATCACAGGAGATGCCTGAATAATCAGTGATTTTAAAGGCCTTTCAGTCATGTTTTTGTAGCCTGGTGGTATTTATGAACTGCGAGGCCTCCTGGGGCTTTACTTGGCTGCCGGATGCTGAGGAAGGGCAGTCTGGTCCTGTCCAGCTTAGTGGTGCCCCCTCATTAGCAGTGATGAAGGGCTGCCTGGCCACAGGCAGCGGGCACTCTTGTTTTCAGGTCCTCATCTGGATTTTCAGAGAGGGTTAAACCACTGAATGTTTAAGTGAAAGCGGTGGTATGCCATCGTCCCTCACAAATTTGCCCTTCATTTGTCAGCTATTCCCTGTGTTTATTCCTCTGTTTAAGTCGATCAGTGAATGTTATCTTCCTTGTGTCACCTGTTTATTCCCATAGGATGACAATCTCTGCTAGTGGCCAAATAGAGCAGCAAAATCTTATTCTCAAGGGATGGAAAACTCTGTGGGGCTCCTGGTTGCAAGGAGAGTCAGGGGAGAGTCAGGGCACGATTTTATTTCTTCTTTCCTCTGTGTCATCCTCTCAGTCTCATCTAATTCCTGCCCTAGTCATGCACGGATGCAGATTTCCACCCGAGGCTTCCAGACCTACATTAGCATATGCCAAACTCACCAAGCAACCTGGACCCCAGGAGCCCAGAGCATCGCAGCCTGATGCTGTCTGCATTTGTCCTGAAAGCTTAGAGGGCTCTTTTCCTAATCCATTCCTAAACACAAACAGGTGTGCATAAACGTGCATGGAGAGAAAGACAAGCACAAATTTATATGTAATTAACACTTGCCTTTGTTTGAGTGTATTTTGTATGTGTAGCTTAGAGGCTTGCATCCTGCTTAGAGGCATGTCTTGCTCACTGCACTCACATATTACAATGCAGATTAATTACAGAAATATTTCTTTTCCCCTGCATTCAATTATCATCTAATTCCTGAATGAAGAAACAATACATTTAAAACTCTGCTGTTTTTTTTTTCCCCTGGAAGAAAGAGAAATAGTAGGGAAAAAGTGCAAGTTGAACTATTACCTTTTTGCTATCTTTAAGTTAGTCAGTTGATATCAGTGAACCATTGTCTCTTCAGCTCTGTTAAGATGCAAGGCATTAAATGTGTTATTTGAAATCCATAAAATAAATAAATCTTCTAAACTCAGGACACAACTGCATCAACATGAAAAAATGTCACACTTTACACATTGTACTGTCACCAAAGTCCTTCTAAGAGCAAGTCGGTAATTATTTCCTGTTTTTATATAATGCTGCTGAACAGTGAACTCAAATATGCTGGATTTAGCAATTCACTAATAAGACAATGTCAAGAACTTACTATTTCAAGCTCTCGATTGGAGGAAAGATTGCAGTCAGAAATGCTTTGCATGCACTCTTAGTCCTGTGGACTCCATCTGTGTATGTGTAAAGATTAGATTTGCAAAATACCATATTAAAAGCAAGGCTTCTAAGGTTCAAGCAGCAAACACGTAAGTTAGGAACCAAAATAACTGTCAGCCTTGTGCAGATTAGATTTGCTGTCCACACCTTTTTGACTGATGTCTATGCATTCTAGTGCAGTCTTTAAAGATATTAGCAGTTACCTTTTCTTTTTTCCCCAAAGCAAATTCTGGAAATTAATTGGGGTTGTAGAGTGAAAGAGACTAGTAAAAAAAAAGATCTTATAAAAAAAGCAACCCACCTGGGAACTATGTAAGTTCATAGAAAAATAAATCTTTTCATGAACTACAGAATTAGTGAAACCAATTTTCACATGATTTCCTGCCTTCCATTCCTTAGATCCTTTTCCTACTTCTTCCCATGTAACTTCTCTGTTTGCCTAAGCAAATGGCTGCATACATTGTGCTTGGGGCCATTCTGGGTCCTCAACTCTACCCAAGTGTTAAGAAGGTGGTCATCTTTGACATCAGTGACTCTCTGTGAAATGGGGCTGAAACTGCCAACAGGCTCACACATTTGCAAGGGCTGACAGGCAGGCAGATGAGTAGGTGAATGACATGAGAGTTTGACTGGTCTCATATTTGTTATTTTTAATTATCCATAAAAGATAAATACGATACAAAGCAACATGTTATTAATACAGCAGATTTCTGTGATGTGAGATAATTAATTAAGAGAAATTTTTCATAGATGAAAACTTGCATTTTTAATTTTCTGTGCATCTTCTTTAAGGACATTGATGTGTGAAAGTGCTGAACATTCATAGCTGCGATCAAAATTCAGTGGGACTATATAATGCTAAGTAGTCATAAAACATAAAGCTTAAAAATCTCAGATTGGGCCAGAACACACTGGTGATTCACTAAGATTCTGCATGGATGACTGCCAGCAGTAACCCCTGGGAAAATCTGCAATGGTCTTTTTACTAGGGTTTGCCTGGAGATGTTAATAGCACTCAGGGCTTTGTGCTAAGCCAGAAGAAAACAGTCCATTAAATTGCTCCTCACTCCTTTGGTTCTATCTGACCATGTATCTCTTTGAAGGAAATTATTTCCTTCAGACATGGTATGAATGGAAGAAAGAGGAAGTGAGAAGATGCCAAAATACTTATTTCTCTGTTTTCTTAATTTCTTTATTTTCTTAAGTGAAGAACGTTATTCTCATATAAAACACATTTCAGAACAAAAATAATAAATTTTTTTTTCAAAACCTTGTTCTTTTAGCCATTATGGTTGAGGACCTCCAGCCCATGATCTATATATAAATGCAGGGTGGATTTTGAAAGGCAGCTTAGTACCTTTCATAAATCCTAGAACTGGGGAGAACAGAGAGAGAAGGAAGAGGGAAGTCTGGTCTATCCAAACCACTGTGGTCCTCCTTTGGACCCTGCCATCCAGTCGAGAGAGACACTGAAGCACAGGAGAATGCAATTATGATAAGCTAATATCCCTCGCACACAATTTTCCTTCTGAAAAATGCAGACCATGATTTCTGTGTTGGAGCGACAACTTCACTTGTGTTGCTGAAGAATGCAAACCCTTACTTTATCAAAGAAATAAAACATGTTTTCTTATATCCCACCATTCATTCCGTATGAGAAGTATTTCCCCCATTAAGAAGTTTGCTTTTCTTCTAGCTTGTCTTCTTTTTTTACTTTAGCTTTGACACTGAACAGAGAACTGATTTTTTTTTTATTGTTTCCAGTAGTTTACTCACTCTGCAGCGCCCATAAACATAAGCTACTCCTAAGTTGACAAGATATAAAAGGAATATAGAATTGTAGTTCTGTCCTCCAGGGCTGAAAAACAGATTTTAGAGACAAATAGAGAAATCTTAGTTTTAAAAAATAAGCCCTTATGTCATGCTGGCAAGCTCATTACCAAAGAAAAGAATATTTATTTTTTGCTGTCTAAATGCATCGGTAGCTGACAGCAGCACCCAATATCAAGAAGAAAATAATACCATCTGAAAGTTCAACTTCAAAACCTTTAGAGACTGCTAAGTGTGTATGATGCTTCCTAACCCTTTTATCTACTGTTGGGCTAATCTTGAATATCTGTATATCAATTAAGTCCCAGTTTATTCCATGACAACTTCAAAATCCACCTATTCTGTTCTCTTTGTGCTTCCATGGCATAGATGATAGCCAGGAATATATGGATGTCTGATGACTCTAATAAGATTTGGCATAGTTTGGTAATCTATTCACAGAGAGAAACTGGGCCCATCAGTTTCCCAATACCAATAAGGTAGCACAATTAATTCCTTTTAAGAAAGCTGAAAGAGAAAGTGAAAAGGTAATTCGCAGTTTTCCTCTTAGCAAGCCACAAGAATATCTTTATTGTCCTTTGTGCTCATTTTCACCATATGTGAAAGATCTAGACAAAGAAAACAGAAAAGGGGATTATGTGACTCAAACTCATATTAGCTTATAGAAAAAAAGCAGAGGCAAAGTTCACAAACTCCAAAAATTAAGAAAATGGCGAAGTGGCATCATAGACTCACTTTTTGTCCTCTGAAGAGCAGAAACAATGGGGATTGAGGAGGACAGAGTGGAAGGATGAGATTATTATCAACTTTATTACTGATGTTGATAGTGTTGGAAGGAGTTATTGATTAAGAACTTTCAGCATAAATTTCTTTCACATGGGAAGCATCTAGCAGCAGCATGCTGGGCCAAATAAAGTGAGTCATCTATTAAACTGCAAAAGTCTTGTCTACCCCTCATTTATCCTTTTGACAGTGTTTTCTTCCTTTCCCAATTTACTTTGCTCTTGAAGAGTGACTCCCATACTGAACCACAGAATTCAGCTCTTCCCTCTGGAAAGAGCTAGTATCAATCTAGCAGGAATCAGGGTCCAGGATGATCCTACAGGAGATGTACATGCATCTCCTGTGCGTAACAGGGAAGTCTTCAAGCTGATAATTTCTGGCTGTGAGTTCTACGCCTCCTCATGCTTTCACATGATGGCAAAATCAGTGGAATCCATCTGTTCCTTGTTGCCTCATAGTTCAGATCTGAAGGTGATGGAGGAAGGAAGGAAGTGGGCATAGAGGGTGAGACGTGAATAAATCCATGCTGATGAAACCAGAAAGAACCATAGTGGCTACAAAGTAGGTAATTTCCTTTCATGTTCACATGCCAGTTCGTATTTTTTTCAAATATTTTGTGTGATAGAAACATAAATAATGGTGGTGCAAATAATTGTCACTTGGACCACCAGTCAGCCATTGCACTGCATTTGTCTGAGATGGCAGTGTGTCTAATGGCAAAGTTCGAAGAATAATTCTTTCAGAGGTTGGTGGCCAATATTTTTCTTGCAGTTTTTCACACTGACATTCTACTAGACAAGACAGAAGATGTCCCTGAAATTTGAAGTCTAGTGAAAGACAAGTGCCAGTCAATGAACAACGTAAGAAGATATTCATGTAATCTATTTCAGACTCAGTGACAAGATAGCAAGGATGCAATCAGAAAATTAAAACCATTTTCTGAAAGATGGTCTTGTAAATATGTTAAGCAACTTACTTGCTCTGCAAATAACAAATTTATTTCTAGTTGACTGGATGATTTCCTTATTTGCTGAGAACACTCCTTATATGTAGTAGTAAGGCAGAAAACCATCATAATCTCAGGTGCAGTGATTTGAGTTATGGATAAAGTGCAGACCACAATATTGTGAGATTAGGTCTTTGAGGGCTGGATCAGAGGCTTTATGAGTTTGTATTTGTTACATTAAGAAATAAGGCAAAAATTTGTTGAACAAATGGATGGAGAATACACAGAAATTCTTAGCAGTATTGGTTGGAGGTATGAAAAAAGACCAATGAGATGAGATAAATGAAGTTAATAATCAAAGATAACATACAGGGTAAAAGATTTTGGGTTGTTATGTCAGTTTCTCAGGTCTCAGAGATCTGTAATGACAATTAGGAACTTTAGTATCTCTACATATTTCAGCAGGATATTATTGGTATTTGTCCTCTGTGACTTTGTTTCTAATCTTTTAATGGAGGTTTGTGTTCAACTACAATCAACATGCATTTTCCCCTTTACAGATTGCGTGGTTCAAGACAGATCCTGAGTGATTTTGACAAGAACAAGGAATATTGATTATTCACCACTCACCACTCCTGGGTGCATTATGCACTGAGGCCACACATTTACCATGGCAGACCCAAGGCCACCTCACCACCTATGACAGTCTAATGAATGTCAGCCAGTATTTCATGCATTGCTTTCTTTAGAGAGAGTGACAGTCTGATGATACTCAGTTTCATAAGCTGCTGTGTTTGGAACTGCTTCATTTCCTACAGACAAGCCAAATTCTTCCCACCTTCGGCAGAGCTTGTTCTTAGCTGCAGCAATCATGATGAGATTATGACTTTTTGTCACTGTATCCTAAATGTATCTGAGAGCCTCTGGAGTGGAATTTGTTTCTCACCAAGCCATGAGGAACATTTTGCAAGTCAGTATCATTAAAAGCCAAGTCTTGAGGATAAATCTTCCCTCTAAGGTGTTCATCGGTGGTCCTCTGGCAATGAACTGGGAGTTAGAGGAAAGTCTCAGTGATCAACCATCTCCAACCTGTCACAGGCTGTAAGAAAAGCAGCAAATCAAGTACTTGCAGATTCCTTCAATATCCAGGCACTCAGTCCCTGCGGACATGAAAATTCAGAGTATGATTTTGCTGGCCCAGAGTTCATACAAGATCTCACTGAGATCCGCACTTTATATTTCATTCAGAATGTTTTATATTTCACCTAGAATATTAACTTCAAGATTCAGAAGAAAGGTGAAAAAAAGTTCACTGGAAAAATGATAATGAAAACTGTTTTGGGTAAAGCAAAGTCATAAGAATTGTTAATTCATAATGTATCTGGTAGGTATCACATTTTTAAACTGCTCTTACTACCCACACTTTGATATATATATACGAGAGAGAGAGAGAGAGAATCACAGACACAAATACACTTGAAATTACTTTTTTCACTTGAAAAGTGAGGATATTGTGCAAGACAGTGTGTGAAGAAGAGCAATTCCTCTACCAAAGAGCTGACAGTCTGAGGCCTTTGTCCAACAGCCACATTGCCCTTGATGCGGTTGAGTGTGCCTTGCGTAAAGCTATATCCTGTTGTATATTAGCAGGACAGAGCCCAGGAAAGCCAGTGGTTATTACTGATCAGTGCTAATCACTAATCTTTTTATTCCTTGTAGATACTGGGGAACCGTGTGTCGTGAGGAAAGATGCAAGTGCTAGAGCCAGCTGGTTGTTTAAACATAGGTTTTGCTCAAAAGTGACAGACCTTTCCATTGAACTCCATTTGTACAGGTCAACTCAGAACAAGCAATATGCAGATGCACCTTACAGTGGACAAAAAACAGCAGGTAGGATGATGATATGCATCAAGTTATGTGAAGGCAAAACATTGCTTTGGCTATAAAAATGGGTACTCCAAGTTTCCTTGGGAAAATGGCCTTCCCTTCCTCCACTCTGTCACATCCAGCTCCAAGAGAATTGCTAGTAAAGACTGGATCGTGGCAATTAGCACAATTCTGGTAAGAAGGAACTCTGAGATCAGTCATGAAGTGCACTTGATCAAGTGTGACCTGTATTATCTCCATTACAACTGTACAATCTGCATTAACAAGCCTCCCTGGATGAGTAGTAGGACAGGAGAAAACAAATGGTTTCTAGAGTATCAGAGCTGTTTTGTGGGTGACCAGAACTCAAATGGCAGGGAGTAGTTCTTTGCATGCTTATTTAAATGCAAGTAAGAGCAATCTATGCCTAAATTAGATGTTTCTTTATTTTTTCCCCAATATTTTTTGGGAAGAATATACAAATAAAGAAAAGAAACAAAAATGGCATATGGCAACTGTCATGCCTGAGCTTGAATTTTTGTTCCATTTTGTACTTTGAAGGTTTTAACCAGCTCTGCACGTTTTTTTTTTACTAGTAAATGGCTCCTACAGCCCTGCTGTTCTGCAGCAGTTCATCAGTTTCATGGGGTGCTGTGCAAATTCATGCATTTGTTCTTGTCATGAATTTGCTGTGCAGTTTGCCTTCTTTCTTTGATGTTCTCCAGGAGACCTGTAAGTTCTTTTCCAGGTAATGATCTACAACCATAAAATAGCTTTGATAGTTTGCTGAATCTACACTAGAGTTTAACTGCATAATTGTTGATCAATGTTTTTCCAACGTCTCTGGCCCTAACTATCTCTTTTTCCCCCAGGGGATGTATTTAATCATCAATACACCTGTAATCACCTGTTTCTTAAAAGAGCTACCACATATTTCTTCTGTAATAAAGGGCTCAGGTTGACTGATGATATTCATAAGATATCACCTCCAGTACAGACGCTTCAGGAAAGATGAAGTGCTAGACCAAGGAAAGAGAAATGAGATATAGAAATACTAATTGGGGAATATCTGCCAGAGAAATAGCATGGCAGAAAACAAGATACTGTCATAGAGAATCATGACAGTGAAATACATTCCAACAATGTGATGCCAAAAATGGAAAATAGTATTAACCAAAAACATCATATATACCACATGGGAGATAATTCTGCTGTTCTGCACCTCCTGTAGAGACTGCTGCAGAGGGCATTTGTCAACTTCATCACCACACTCTGAGGAGGCTGTAGGAAGAAATTCAGTAAATAAAACATATAAAGAGAGTTTGAAAACAAATTAGTTTAATTTAGAGCAAATGAGATTTCAGCTGAAAATTATCTTTTTTTCCCCTTCTTTTTGTTACAGAGTGGAGTGTATTGGTTTGTTTGCAAAGTAAAATAACATTCCTAGTACTAAGAGCCATGAAGTTCTCCAGCAGTGTTCTGGTAGGAATAGTGATGATAAATGATAAAGCTCACTATTTTTATAATGGACTTCAACTTCACATTATTCTTCTCCCTCAGTACTCCGTGACCTTTGCAAAGAGCAAAAGAGAAAAACATTACTTATTCATTCCAAAAAGTTAAAGGCTTACCAAAGCAAGACCACAATAAGCACTCTTCAGTCTTTTACTCTGAATTGTATCAGTACAAATCAGAGGACTGATTTTACAAAATCTATTCATCTTTCTATTTAAATATGAATGTTTATAAATGCTCTGCTAAACTGTACCTTCAAATTCCACACAAGTCTATGGGCAATGTTTGCTCCACAGGCAATAAGATAAAATATTATGACCTTTTCTGAATTCTGTGTCATGTACATTCTATTGAAATTTGTATTCTACAATTCTGTATTAAGCAAAATACATTGTCCTCAATGCATGAAACAATTTTCCTAAAGCAACCATAGATTTCCATCCCTATAAAGTCCTTGGCTGCTTTATATGGAGTTGTCTGCATTTAATCAGGGACAGGAATAATGGAATTTTGCAATCAAACGTTATTTTCAGTACCTGCAGAAATAGAGTTATGTAGTATTTACAGCGTCAGCCTTTCTTCTCTTCTTTGCCTCAGGCTGTCATAATGTGTGGCTGTCCCAAAGTGTTCCAGACAGATGAAACTCTTTCTAGGGAGCAGCTTCTTGGTCCCTTTGTAATAACCCATTTTCTATACGGTGCATTTGGAATTTAATATCGTCAGCATGGTGTAAAGGAACCAAACTCGAAGTGGAAATCTGAGAAGTTCTCATAAGATAAAACAAGGGCATTTCCTTCTACTAGGCACTTCATCTATTTGCTAGGAGGTGTACCTGAAAGCATTGCCCCGTGCTGGCCCATGTAATAGCTGCTACTCAAAGAGATGGTTGCATCCCTCCCCACTGCTTCACACTCTGCTTTTCCCCTGCCTCAGCTGTGTTGTTGCTGGCATTCAGACATTCTTGTGCACATAAGGTCAGGGGCTGCTCTCCCTGAAAACTCAGTGAAAGGCAACAGCTCCTGCTACTTTCTTGGTCTCCTCCATGCACGAGTGCAAGTGCCAGTGCAAAGCTGGAAGAAGCCACATCTCCTCAGATACAGGAAACAGGTGAGTTACAGCATTCCAGCCCATGTCTGCACCTAAGCTGGCCTAGATGCAGCCCAATCTGTCTGTTGGTACGCTGTGAGTTATTAGGATGAGAGTGGCAGACTTGCTCAAGGAAGCCTGAGCTCCTCCTGGCGTGTGTGAGGAACGTGAGGCTCATGTTTTCTCTACAGTGAACAGGAGCTGGCAGCAATTCTGCGGAGCCCCCCGAGGCTGCAAAGCTGTGACCACGTGCTGATGTCCCAGAACACAGCACTGGTGGCCACCACTGCTGTACCAAAGAAGGAAACATAGCTTATGAAACATAATATATATCGAGATGCCCGTGTATAAAACTTGAATCTATAAAATACTTCCGTTATTTGCCTTCTTGATTCGCTTGTTCTTTTTAGTGGGTAAATTCCTAATGTGATTTCTAGTTTCAGGAGGAAGGTATTTCTAGAGCCAAAACATTCTCTCAGATTATTTCTGTCCTTGTTCTCATGTTTTGGTAACAGAAATGGGAAGAAAGAAAATTACATCCTGACAGGCCTTGTGAAGTTACAAATGAGGAATCTGGTCTGATGTATGTGACAAGTGGTCTTGTTAAACAGCTTTCTCAATCTCTTACTTTTTATAAACACTGTTCTTTCCCTACTAGGCAAGAAAGCAGAAGCAATTTCCCATGAGTCCTCATGTTATGAAAAGGCCAAGCACCTTTTTAAGTTCCAGTGAACGTTAAGCTTTGTGGTAGGTGAATTCCTAGCTCTGCTGTAACATGTTCTTAAGTTGTACAGCAAACCCCTACACTGCCATGACTAATAAGGAATTTTCTGAAGAAAAGACCTCCTGACATGTTATTCTTTGTAGATAGGTATGCTATTGCACTTACTCAGGTATGAACGTTTGCTTCTCGGCATCTGTTGTGATTAGAGGTGAGCAGCCTGCTGTAAACTCAACTCTGGCCTCCAGGCAACTTTGCAGATTTCTATGATGCTCATTGCTTTCCTGGGTTTCTATTATAGTAACATTGGATGTGACTTCCACTTGAGTGCAAGCAAAACATTCCTGTTTTCCTCCTTTCTCCAAACCAGAACTTCCTCAAGTAACTAAAAACACATGCTTATTTCCAAATATCTTCAAGGAAAAGACAAGTTGCATATGTGGGCTTTGAGAGTTTCCACACAGTTTTTGTTGAGGCAATGGAAATTTCTTTTTGATGGAAGTGTCTATATCTCTAAATACAACATAGGTCATACCAAAGTTGATTTTGAAACTTGCACTAAAATAAACAAAAGGAGAATGATATTTACATTCAGTAAAACAAATGTATTGCTCTAGGGCTAAACTCTGTTCTCAGTTGCACAAGAAAGACAAATGCAGTGTTGTAACTACCTGAATATGCCAAGCAGTATCTGCACAGTACATCTGTCTGGACAGCACGCTGCATATTTTAAGAGTGATATGCCAACTTGTTCTGTGATCAAGCTCTGTTCCTCAGATTCCACCTGTACTGAATTTTGAGGTTTGTGTATGCATATAAAAAAATCCAAATGCAGTGCTAAATGTTACCTCTTTTGGGATCCTAACAATAATGTGAATGTCACATCGTTTCAGACAGTAACAAAATGTCCTACTTCATGTTTGTTCTTAGACTTTAAAGCTATCAGTCATGATAGACACAAAGAGCATCCTTTCTTTCCTACAACTCGCTACTCTACTTATCTTTCTTGCATCTCTGCTCTCATACACACTGTGTAAAGGTTAAAATCCCTCTGAAGTGGAGATTTCCAAATGCACAGTTATGTCAGTATAATTACCTGTAATACCTACAGAAAATGAATGTCTGGCTTCGCTGGGTCACCGAATGTTGGTTGGAGGGGTCTCTGGAAGTCCCCTTGAAGCAGAAATTATTGCAACGGGCAGCCATGGCTTTGCCTGGGCAAGATCTTATAAATTCTAGGGGCAGATTTTCCACCACATCCCTGTATTTTCCTTAATGTTCAATGCAAATCGATGTGATAATAATCTCATTATACTGTCTATTACCACCAAGGAGAGCTTGGCTCCATGATCTTTGTAACTGTCCCTCAGGTAGCTGTCAGCTGATTTTCCTCTCTTTCCTGTTTAAATCTCTCCATTAACATCAGGGAAAGCAATGCATACAACAGGCTGCCCAGGGAGGTGGTGAAGTCACCGTCCCTGGAGGTGTTCAAAAACCGTGGGGATGTGGCACTGAGGGACATGGTTTGTGGGCACAGTGGAGATGGGTTGGCAGTTGGATTAGATGATCTTCATGGTCCTTCCAACCTTAATGATGCTATTATCTTCCTATTTTATGACTTTTATTATTTGTACTAGTGCTGTGTTAGCTATCTGTGCTACAGAGCACTTAACACAAGTACAGTCTCTGTAAACTGGTAAAATAGATACTACCCTGCAGTTTGGAATTCCTTTACAGAGTGAACTGCTGGTGTTCGGGTGGCTTTACGCTGATTGCATGCGCACCTTTCTCAGCGTGCTGACTACCAAAGAAACAAATATGAATGTAACATACGTGAATTGCATATTTGGAAAAGTATCCTTCCAGCTGCCTTGCTACCACTTTTCTAAGGTGAGGACAAAGATTTTGTAGACACTTTAAGTGTGGAGATTGTATGTTTTACTTCAGATTAACTTCATCTCTATTCAGATAAGGGAGCATTTACAAAAAAACAATTATCAGGATGAATAAGGAGGTCTAAGTGTCTGTCAGTTCAAGCCCCAAATCTATAGAATCTAAACTGCATTGACTGCAGGATGAGTGCCTCAGGCAGGACCTCACTGGAGCTGAGTTTCACTGTAAAAGTTTTGAGCAGATTTCATTGTCACCACAAAGCTCTAATCCTCCTGCTTTTTATTTTATGAGAAATCAGTTGTGACTTCCTTTAAAAAAAATCTGACAGATTGTTTTTTATAGCTAGGGAAGCAGGCTGTCTTCTTTGCCTTGAGGTTGTGAAGACAGAATAATTTTACACTATCTAGATTACAAAAGAAAAATGAAAATTGCTTCTTCTAGCTGTTCCTTTTGTAAACCCATCTGAAGGAATATTTTTCTTTCTTTCTCAATAACACACACACTTCTATACACATATTTATATATATAGTCAAAAGTTAAAATCATCTTATCCTGACAGTTTTCTTTGTTCGGATTTCATACCTTTCATATTAACAACAAACCTTGTATGGCATTTTGTTATCACAGGGTTTTTTCCCAGCAAGCTGTGTCTCTATCAGGTTCAGGAAACACTTCTTGTTATGACTATTCTTTGCTCTTTGTTTTGTTTTGGAGCTCACCTTCACTCTGTGCAACAAAAATTGACTTTGGAAACAAATAAAAAACGTCCAACTTAAAGCAAATTTAAATCTGTGTCAAAAATAGCATGTTTATTCCCTCTGACATGTGAGAAAAAAAGGGTCTGATTCAGTTCTGTATATCTAATGGAGTTAAATTAAATGTAAGTACCAAGTTCTCCAAATTCATATCTGGAGTTTCCATGCTTATATTAGAGTGTACGTGTTTATTATGAGACCTGTACTCAGCTCATTAAAATATTGTTAATTTCCTCAACAAGGGATTTCTTCTGATATGTCACAAGCTGAATGCACAGCCCTTCAAATCACATTTCTGTTAATTTGAAGTAACAATTGTAGGATTAAAGTTCCAGGCAACTGCATATTGGAATGTTTATGAATAGAGAAGATAATTAAGTAATTTACAGGCAAAAATCAGGAAAGCGAAAGAATATCACTAAGAAAAGTTTAAAAAGAATAGTTATTCCATCTCCTCTCTTTTTATTTTTTAGATTAGACTCATGCTGCTTCTCATGAACACAGGGTTCAGTTTTACTGGCCAAATTTCAACTGCAATTTGCCTAAGTAATTATTTCTTGTATTCTTAATTGGAAAAAGCATTCCTGAGTTTCTAGTCCTGCCTAACTTGCTTTTATGGCATCTTTAATTCAGCACAAACCAAGGCCATCCGTCACCAGGAGGTGATTGGTCTTTAAAGGTAGACTATGACAAGCTGGCATACACTAAGTGTATCATATGCAGCTTGCAATGTAATAGCACAGTCACTGTATCTCAACAGCCAGCACGTCTAGCAAAGCAGCACTTCCCTGCTATGCCCACATTTGATCAGTAATGTGAAAATCATCCTAAGCAAGTTCTTCCTTTCTGTGCCTCAGAAGTACGTGTTAATGAGCGACGTATTAAACCCTTCCTTTCTAGATCAGGAGTAGCAGTGAACTGCCAGAGCTCACCAGGCTACCCACAGCCCTCCCAACTCTTTGTCCAGTACTGCAGAATTCACATCTTGTGAGGATGAGAGACAGCGATGCAGTGAGCTCTGCCCATGTACTGTGTATTTTTTCCTCTCCTCCTTTCAGTCTATCTGGGAGGCAATCATGGAAATAGTAGGATCGGCCCTTGTCAGGCTGACCAGCCTCCTGATTCAAAAGTCACATTATCTCATGATTTGTAAAATTCAACCAACCTTCTGGAACGTTGATGCCACCAGTCATTCCTGTCACTCTTTTCTCTACATGCCAGGTTCAGTACTCCTTTGTGTATGTGAAACGTGTGTCAGCAGACATCATGATTGAGTTCACACTGTGTGATTGTCCAATGGCGAAATACAATTTTGGAAACTGAGGTTATTCCTTTAAAAATCAGCTAGTCGGGGGAAACCTGTGACAGGAGAGCTCTGCAGAGGGACCTACAGCAGCTGCTGCTCCTACCGATGCTGCTGCCACTCTTTGGCCAATTCAGGGGAGTTCTGAGGCAATACAGATTTTCACAGGTAATTTCTGAATAGTCAGGGCACACAGGTGAGAAAATATCTGGGCTTTAATGAGAGCTTAGCCTCTGATTTGTGTATGACTTCAGGGAAAGCCAGAGACCAATCTATGCCTCAGTTCTTTTTCAGTAAAACCACGGTAAGAATAAAATTACTCCTTTACAAAGATACTGGGATTTGGCTTATAATGTTTTTCTGACTCTATTTCCATGGCAGCTGATCAGAACTGAGGTCCTGTTCTCAGGCTGGCTTCTCACACAGAACAGAAGTGCAGGACTATGTGAAACTCTGAGGGTGCAGCACAGATGTATTCTTCGAGACCCCTGGAAAGAGAGGTGCAGCCATACAATGTGGGATTCGTCTCTCATGTGAATCATCCTTTATCCTCTTCATGCATTGCTGCTTTATGAATCATATTGCTACTGCAAGAGAGCATTGTGGTATCCCTCCTTTCATTCCCCACCACCATTATCACCTCTGGTTGGTACCCCTAGCCCAGCATGGCTTGTTGTTACTGCAGAGGGACAGCGCTAACCTATTCCTCTCCTTCTTTGTCTCCTCCTCAGCAAATCTACTTTTGCAGTAAAATGGCATGACGCAAGACAGCAGTTATTTATAACATCTGTGTGAAGGCAGTTTGACGAGGCTTGGGTAAATATAAATCTGGAGAAGTACACCACACAGATCTGTGCATGACTGCTTTACAGAAATCTGACCAATTCTTCCCAAACTAGATGTTTTCCTGGGTGTAATAAGGACTGATTGTGAACAAGAATTGAAAAAAGCTTTCATTTTGACCTATTGCTTGAGGTTATTCTGTGTCAGATATGATAAATTCACAGTAAACTGTACTCTCCATGATGTGATATTTAACACCAAGAAGTTCAGAGTTAATACTTAATTGTATTAATTCAGTACTGACTCAGATAAATCAGTAGAGCCATTGTACATTCGTGGACTTTTCTCTGGACATACTTTGTTGGTTTTTTTTTGTCTCCTGAGTCCCATCCAAGTGGATTTTTGTTAAACACAACCTGTACATGGATTTTTCATCATCTACTCCCAGGATTTTGTAGGCAAGGCGCTGAGATGAGAAGGAGACTCAGCAGCGCTGGCAGCTGGGGAGGCTCAGGAAGCAAGGGGAAGGAAGGCAGAAAAAGCAGCTGGCTGGAGGAGAACTCACTGCTGTGATGGTCACTGGATCCATCCTCCCAGAATTCCTCTGTCCTCCTAGGGATGCCTATGTCCTTATCGCTTTGTTACGCAGATATGGGTATGGACGCACAGATGCAAACAGCGTTGCTCCCCTACCAGCCCTTCTAGAAGGATGTTCTCCTCTCTCCCCAGCTCCACTCTTTTAGCTTTTGGAAATGTGACACCTAAAAATAAGAATGTTAAATTCAGGTAATCCAAAACTATAGAAGTCTTTTTTACCCCAGTGTTATCTGACATGCTCTGTATATTTAATGGCAAACAATTGAATAACAGTCAATATGAAAATTTCCTTTCAACAAGCACAGAAAGTATGCAGGGACTCCCCTTGCTCTCATTAATCCATTATGTTATTTTTCATTCTAATAACAGACAAACCCCTATGGCTGAAGAAATGTCTTTGTAATTTATTCCAGCAAACATTTCCCTTATGAAAAATTGCTATAATGTAAATTTATCGTTGGAGTGGGTGTATAATACTATCAGTCAGATGTTTATCTCAGTAATAGCACTGTGTTTCGTTAGTAATGCTCTGTAACTACGTTGCTATAACTGAAATTACTATCTGAAGCAGGAATAGAAACGCTATATACATGAAATACTGAAAAAATACTTCAAGATACATTCTTCATCTGTTCATATGCTCAGTTATAAGCACTTAATTAATATTAGGTTTGGTATTTACATTCTCTGACTTGAATAAAAGAGGGAGGAGAGAAAAAATATGTCTATATTTCTTTAAAGAAACCTGAGTAAAACTGAAATGCTGTTGGTCAGCTTTGCAGCTTGTGAAAAATCAATGTCGCTTCCATTACTCGACTGACTTCAACATGCTGATGTTGATTTACAGTGGTGGGGATCTACACAATGGTTAATAAGAAGAATACCTTGGACTTTGGTAGTGTTTTTTATCTGGAAATTCTTAATTGCTTGTCTGCGTCTTACTGTTGGTGAAGATTAAGTGTTGCATAAGTTAATTTAGGACCTCATAGACACTTCTAATTCATGAAAAATACAAATTTAATCAGGTGAATGTCTTGTTAAAAAGACTTATTTCATTTTCTTGGTTTTATGTACATGACACGAACAAGAGAAATGCCTGGAGGCAGTTGAAATCATTGTTTGCAATCAGTCCTTTCAAACAGTCTGAAATGTATCTGAAACTCAAAACCTGTTTTCAGTCCTGCTGTCATGTTGCAGACAAGCTGTTTGAGGTCTAAAATCTTGGCAAGACCCTTCACTGTGAGGGTGGTGAGACATTGGAACAGGTTGCCCACCGAGATTGTGGATGCCCCCACCCCGGAAGCATTCAAGGCCAGGCTGGATGGGGCTTTGAGCAACGTGGTCTAGAGAGAGATGTCCCTCCCTATAGCAGGGGGTTGGAACTAGATGATCTTAAAGGTCCCTTCCAACCCAAGCCATTCTATGATTCCGTGGTTCTATCATTCTATAAATACCCTCAACCCTTGGGGTTATTTTGCTGCTACCCACTCTGTGCTCCCTTCAGTTTTCTGCATGCTCTGAAGGCGGTGGTGGTCCAGACTTTCTTTTGCCAAGTATCTTTTTTCTTCCCCGTCAAACTTTTCCTAATTGCTTCTTGGGGCTCCGTATTGCTTCTTTCACTCCACAGAGATTTTTTGCATGATCTGTAGTGCATTGTGGATTCTAGTTCAGCGTTGCAATGAGCACTCAGTGTGTCTGTCTGTGACCTGTATGTCCAATGGTACACACAAGCAGTCTACGTGTGCTCTGTGTGCATATGTTTACTACAAATACACCTTCAGCCTTACTGCTGGAGGGCCTGGAGCATGGTGCCACAGCAGCCGCAACTCTCTTGGGGTGCTGGACCCAGCATGGTGGATTTTCCTTTATGATTTATGATTTCCTATCTTACTGCGTTCTTTTAACTAACAGAATGACATTTAACTTAATTCTGGTGAAGGGAAAAAAGGTATTTTGGCCTATAAATACCACTGATCCTTCAGATCTATTATCTGATCATCAGCACTGTCCTTTTTCATTCAGGTATATCATTCCATTCTTACAACCTATCAATATCATTTAGGGCCATGATAACAAAAAGTTCCACTGAATCCACTGGCTGACAAACAGCAGTGGCCCACGTTATATATATGTAGCTGAAAAACTCATAATCTCTTCTAAAATGCTAGCACTCTGCAATCTCCAGGAGTAGAATTTTTTCCCCAGCAGTTATCGAAGTCCCAGATATGGCACACTGGTACAATGCTGTGCATTTTTTGTGGGTGTCTGTGATTCAAGATTCAAGCTTCCATTTTAAATGGCTGATATGACAGGGTAGTGGCATCCATTTAAAATACTTCCTGTGCCTTGACTGATGCTGACCCACTTCAGCTGCTGAGGAAAGCAGTTTTTTTTATAGAGTACTCGATCATATCTATTGCAAAACCCTGAAATATTGGAACCAGTATTTCCCATCCATTAAAGTAGCTATAGCACTGGGACTCTAGCTCATGCTTAAGGTGCCCAAGTATTTTAGTACTTTAAATAACAATGATATTAGATATTTTTAAATCCATAGGCTATACTGCATGACAGATTTATAGCAAATTATTCAAATCTGAAATACCATAAAAGATTCATTGAAGTGCTAATTAAAAGTCTTTAAAATAAATTTTGTTCAGTGTGCTCCCTGCAATATGTAAACACTAAAATCCACACTCAAAATCCCTCACTCCCTGTCCAATAATTGTGTTTGCAATGAGTATGAAAGATGCAGATCTTCAAAAGCTGTAATTGCGCATGTAATACCAGAGTAAACAGGTGATATTCCTATGCTTTAGAGCACAGAAAGTAAGTTAAAGTAACTCTGCATAACTTTCAATAGAAGTATCCTGTTTTAGTACCCCTATTTATGTTTTGAAACTCAATGTTGTGACACTTTTGTCTTGTTTGTGAAGTGATCTTCAGGGATTAGCGTGGTCATCTGACTGAAGAGCCTTAGGAATCCTCTCTGCAGAATTCAGCCTACACCACCACTCTTCTTTGATTGTGGTTATTGGTTATGGCTGAATGCAGACAAATGCCATCAGACGGTGGCACACCGGGGTTGAAACAGGCTTCAAAGGCTCTTGAATGTTATGTTATGGTCCTTTCTTTAGATTTGCTCTGAAGAATACACTGAGATGTATAATATTAACGTTTTGGAGGAGCACTCCTTCTGAATAGCTCTGTTTTTTAAGAACCTGGGACATGAGCCAGTGACAAGCAAACACTGGAATTATTCAGAAACTTAAGACAGGGAGTGCTGATCAGACAGGATCAGATGTTGAAAGAAGCAGGGCTCTGTCAGGTACCTGGCACTGAGTGGTGTTTGATACCGGGATGCGATGCCAAGAGTGGTGATAGTAATGAGGAAAATAACCTCAGTGAAAGATAGACCAACTACAGCGCTGCAGGAGAGGTGAAGTGCAGAGGACAGCTGGGAAAGGTTACATTAATGGATGCCAGCAAAAATGGGCTGATTAGTCAGAAGGTAGCTTTATTTTGGGTAATAGTGTGTCTGAAGCATTGCACGATCTGAATATCTTCCAGTTAGCTCATGCAGAAAAGGCTAATTGTATAACTTGGTAGAAGTGTGACATTACAGCGTCTAAAAATAAAACACATGAAAAAATATATGTTTGAGCCTTCAGGAGTACTCAAACTGCTTAAATTTAGGCTTATAAATTAGGGAGGCAAATTAGAGGGATAGTCTTTGTAGATTATTAATGGAAAGAGAGAAGAAGGAATGGGCTGGAGAGGGAGTGGAAGCTCCTCCAAGAGCAATTCAGAGCAGGAGCCTAATTTAAATGCTATAGTTGCCCTCATAAGGAATTCCCCTCTCACTTCACTTAGTCATCTGCAGTACGTAAATATCCTCCAAAGAGAACAGAAAGAGTTTAGAAAAACAGACACTGCAATCAAAGGGAGAAGAGATGCACTGGTAGACTGGGGGGGCTGGGGGGGTGGGATGATTCAGGCCATAATAAAAGACCAAATTATAATGGGGGCATGGGATGAAAATCTGAGCAATCATATGCATTAGAGAAGAGCACAAGTGCAACAGGCAGGCTAAAATTAATCTGTGACCAAAGAACCAGATCTTGCTTCCAAGAAATTACACTGTCCAGAGGAAGAGTTGTGGAGAACAGACAGCGCTCAAATGTTAGAGTCATGATAAAATGTGAAAACACTGTATGAAAATAAATGTGAGCAAGAAGATGTGGGGGTCAAAATCAGCCTGCCAAAAACCACCACATCCTGTGGCAAATAACACAAGCTAAACTGGGTGTGTTAGTCGTAACATAAGAGGAACTTCACTGAACTGTAACACTTTGCAAGAATTTGCAAGCACTAGCAGAGCATGCTAGTGTTCAAGTGGTGAAACAGAATGTCATCTGCACCTTTAGCTCAGAAAAATTCACCATTATAGCAAAAGCCAGTCCTTACAGCAGAAGTCAGAGATCTGGCAGCAAATAGGGCACTTCTCTGCTTTAATTAGTCAAAGATGTACAAAATGGTGTAGTACCCAAAAACATCCCATCACATTCTTGCTCTCATCACAAACTGATCTCAATTGAAGTCTGGGAGAACAGAACTACTGAGGATGAGCTGAAGGATATCTTCCAAGGGAAATAGAAGCTCTTTGCGGATCAGAGATAGAAGGACTGTGCTGTCCCAAAGTGCATAACCCCAGGAAACAGCCATGGTAAAGCATATACCCAAATGCTGGCAGTGCTTCTTCCTCTGGGAACAATGGGACAAGTATAGAGAATAACTTGGCACATATAAAGAAAGCAAGATTAAACACTTCACTGAAATTGGCCTCAAATAACAAAAATAAGCAAATATAGAAAAAGGAATATTTCCCACTTTTACACATGAAGAAATTCCGGGTGAAATGACTGATGCCAAATATTTTTCTCTTCTTTTTGTACCTGAAGGTTCCTCATGGATTCTGTTAGCAAAACAGAGTGCATATTAGGATATATTAAAAACATATTTGATGAGGCATTCAGCTCACACTGCCACGCTCATTTTGTTTGAAATGAGGCATTTCACCACAAAGTGCCACACATTGGATTTGATCCAGAGTGTGGAATTTTGTGTAGAAGATGGCTTCAATGTAGAAAAGACTTGCATCAAAGTCAGGATAGCAACATGACTACTGGAACAAAGCAGAACAAACAAAAATGTCAATATGTGACTAATTGAACTAGCATGCTATAGGGTCAAGCAAATGTCACAACATACAGAGATATTCCCTGAACAACTGGCCTTACCAATAATTCCCTCCAACAAAGAAAGGGTGCAAGTATTCACTGGAAAAGGAATTGCTGCACAAAAACTTATGCCTAATATAGTTTGCTTGCACAAGCAGGCTGAGGGCAGTGCCCTGGTGCTGCAAGATGCCTGGAACAGAAATCTCAAAGGGAATTTAAGACACAGAAGGGTGATTACAGAGTCCTCTGTCCTATGGGGAATACCCATGGACTGTTCAAGCAGGATCATATGAGGGCTGCACCAAAAGTAATGTCTCCTGTTACTCTGACCCATGATATTAGAGGCTGATGTTGGTGGTATGGCAGTAGGGGTTGAACCTTCCCACCAATATTCCATTACATTTTGTTGCTGTGCAATATAAGCCAGCAGAGGGGCAGTCTGACAAAATGGTGTTTGACATGGAAGTGTGTATGGAACAAGGGTGTGTCACTGAATCTTCCAAGTGGAAAAAATGGCCCCTGTTGACATTCATTGACACTTGCTGAACATTGAGGGAGACCAAACCCAGACATGGGTGTGAGTACAGTGAGGCAGTTGGTGGTGCATTTCAGCAGGGGTGACAGCAATGTGGAAGACAAGCCACATTGTGGATGGCCACGCACTGCTGTCACACCACAAAATGAAAAGTGTCTTGATCAGCTCATCCATATGACCGAGGAACTGTGTACAGAGCTGAACATCAGCTTCAGTGCTTTAGAAATGATGGTGGCAATGCTGCAATATCACAAAATTTGCACCAGGCAGGTCCCAAAAATGCTCACACGGGAACAGAAGGAAGGCCATATGCAAGTTCTCCAGGACCTACTGAACTAACACAAGGCTGAATGTGATAGTTTCCTGGATTGCATCATTACTGGTGATGAGACATGGTTTCACCACTAAGAGCTGGAGTCAAAACAGCATTCCATGGAGTGTTAATTCCTTACACAAGAAAAAGTTCAAGACACAACCCTCAGTGAGTGAAATGCTGGGCATTGTCTTTTGGGATAGGGGGAGATCCTTCTGGTTTTCAAGGAACCTGGACCAACCATCAACTCTGACCACTGCATCATGATGCTGACTAAGGTGAAGGCTCAAATAGCCAGAGTCAGACCCGAAAGGAAGACAACCTTTCCCTTGCAACATGATAATGCCAGGCCTCATACCAGTTTGAAGACTGTGGAGCACATTGCCTTGGCTGGATTGTCCCATAACACCCACCACTGAGTCCAGATTTGGCACCTTCTGACTTCCATCTGTTCAGGCCAATGAATGATGGACTGTGTGGGCAACATTTTCCCAGCAATTACACCATCATAGCAGCTGTGAAACAGTGGATCACATCTGCTGGTGCAGATTTTTATGAGTGTGGCATGCAGGCTCTTGTTCATTGAAAATGCATGGCTAATAGTGGTGAATATGTTGAAAAACAGAGTTTAGTAGCTGAGAATTTACTCTATTAAATAGTGTTATTGTGCTCTTTGTATCTGTTGTAGTTTCCGTGGAAATAAAAAGGAGACATTATTTTCTGAGTAACCTACATAGAACCACAGAATATTTTGGACTTGAATGGGCCTTAAAAGACCATCCAGTTCCAACCACGTGCCGTGGTCAGCATTACCACCTGCTAAATCAGGCTGCACAGGGCCCCATTCAACCTGGCCTTGAACACCTCCAGGAACGGGGCATCCACAGCTTCTTTGGGCAACCTTTTCCCTTGCCTTGCCACCCTCTGAGTAAAGAATTTCTTCCTAACGTCTAAACAAAATCTCTGCTTTTTTTAGTTTAAAACCATTCTTCCTTGTCCTGTCACTATCTGCCCATGTAAAAAGTCATTCTCCTTGTTTATAAGCTCCCTTTAAATACTAGAAGGCTGCAATGAGGTCTCCCCAGAGACTTCTCCAAGCTGAAAAAGCCCAGTTCCCTCAGCCTTTCTTCATAGGATGTCAGCACACTCCTGGAGGTTACTAACTTACTCCTCAGTAACGTAGACTTGAAGCCTGCGGCAATGTGGATGTTAAAAAAAAAAAAAAAAGGAACCAACAAAAAGCAAAAAAAAAGAAAAAAAAAAAAAAAAAAAGGAACCAACAAAAAGCAAAACACTGAGCCTAGTTTCCGAAGGAAATATGGCTAATGTTTTCCACTCTCTGCTCATCCCTATCCCAGTAACTTCTGCAACTGTTGACCAGTCTCAGCTAAGTCTGACAAAGAGATAGTCGTCTCAAAGATACAAAGTTGTTAGAAAAGTTTTATGAAACTGGGTACTTGTATGGAGAAGACAGACATTAATTTGTTTCTCCACTGAGGGAATATTGCAGCATGAACTCAGCCCTTTATTAGACACCAGAGAAACCACAAAAGGGAGTTATTACAAATGCTTGAGTCAAAGGAATATCTCCATTGAGAGGCAGCAGCTTATGAAATATCTGAGAATCCAACCACAAGCCAAATCATGAGCTTCGTTAGTTTCAGTACTGATAGAAGGAGTTGTTACATATGGGGTGCCAGGATTCACAGAAACTGCTCATTAGTGATTTCCTGCCATAGCCAAAAGCAGTTTCACTAACAGATATTTTATTTCCACGTTTGAAAATATGATTTTGAATTGAATACAGATCTGTGAGTGGTTTAATGTTAAAAAACAGCAACAACAAAACAGCCTTTCTGAACATTTAATAAAGGGATCTCAGAACAAGATCTAGAGCTATGTCAACTACATGCTAACAACAGGATCTAGGTTCTTACAAAATATAGGCTTCGACTGACAGTGTTGCAACTGTGAAAGAGTTGCCATAGAAGTAATTAAGACTAATGCACAGACACCGTATTTCCAGTTGCCAGTTAATGGGAAAGCGTCCTTAGTGAGAAATGGCAGATATTTAAAGCCACTGGGTTTGCGATTCTAAAGACGCTACACAGGAAAGCAAAATACTTCCTAAATCTAAGTGGACATCATTTAGGAATTTAAAAATCTATGGAAAGGGGCAAATGGTTTTATGCTGGCCTTAAATGAACCTTGACATTAAAGGAGTTGTTAGAGCAGTATGAATAATGCAGAACAAGTCAAGTGAAAGAGCCCATATTCATGGCACATGAAAAATAGATTACCTCAAGCAAGACACACATTCCTGCGCTTTTTCATGGTCTGTCTCTGGTCTGGTTCTGTTTTCTACTAAATTAAAATAGTAATTCTTGTAAAGAGTTTATAATCCTCTTTGTAAATGAAATTTTTTTACCTTCTGCAGAGAGAGAGAAGTGCTATTTTCTGTGCTGAAAGTCAAAAGAGTTTTGCATGTACTAATTTGTAGATGCTCTTCTTTTCTTCAAACTCCTGTGAGAGCTGCGGATACAAACATAATGTTTTAGCCAAGAGGGACTATCAGGGGGATGCTGTCTAATGGATCTTAAACAGTTTCTGGAAATTACGAAGAATTGTTGGTTCTCAGCACTATTTTTCTGGCTACAGGAGGAACTGATACAGAACTAGAAGAGCGAGTGGAATCATAAAACAGATGTTTTCTTTTTAACCTTGGCCAACACAATAATGATGGGTTTACTATAGACAGGCTCTGGCCTTAATGACTTACATGAGTCACACATACTACTACAAATCCCATTCGGGGTTTTCCCACAAAAAACATAAGTTAAAAAATAGTTACAGATTTTTTTCTTGCTAATCTGTAGAACATACAAAGCAGCCTCTGATACTAAGGGTGGTTTATCTGACTTTTCTTTCTGTAGTACGTATTTAATAGAGCACTCCATAGTTTGCTTTTTGTTCTTTTCCCAGCTGTGGTTGACTCTAGATCAACCATAATGTTGAGCCTTTCATACAGGTATACCCACTTCTGAACGTAGATCTTACCGCTCTGAGAAAGGTGGGTTTTTTTGTTTGTAACATTAAAATCACTATTCAAGAAAGGCCCACCTTTCTTGCTTGTTTGTTTTTGTTTTCTCTTAATCTCTGACTGATCTTAAGTGCTTCCACTTGTGGCACTAATAGATATTAAGATATTTTTGTTATTTACAGATAGGCATTCTCAAGCATTCCTCAAGCATAAAATCAAGTTCAGAAGAAGGCAATTGAAATAATCAAAAAGCCTTTTATGTGTGTGTGTGTTTCTGGTGATCCTGAATCAAGAGATTATATTGTCTGTAGAGTACTGCATGAACTTATGTGTTTTGCTGTTAATGTACAGAGCTCTCCTGAAAGATCTTTTTTTTCTTCGTATTTTCAGCTTTATTCTCTTTCTTCCTCCAGTCTTTCAGTAGGAAAGGTAATTAAATTCTAGTTATTTTCTTCTATTACCAAGGAGATACCATTTTCATTATATCTCTTTCTACACCCAAATTTGTATGTATTGTCTTCTTTGTCTATTGTTTCCTCTGCACTGCCTTCATTTCACAGATCCTTAGCTCACTGACTGCTCAAACCACCTTCACAAGGCACACCAGGTAAACACCTCTCTCTCTTCCTACAAATGCACTTCATGTGCTGTTTTTTCCTCTTCACTAATATCCTTTTCATGCTTCACATTAGATCCATCCTGTACTATTGAACAACTGCAGTGCCCGGAAACTGAAACTGTGGTTATTGGAGACTTTCACATCTATCAGATACGTTAAGGATGCATAACATTTGTGACTTCTGTTTTGATTATTGACTCTACTAGTTTAATCAAATAACATATCACATTATTTTGACCAGCTCTTTTAGAACTTTAAAGCTTCAAAGACAAGGACAGCTAAGTTTGGGAGTTCTATGAATAAAATACCTTTTTTAATGAGCTTCTTAAATATATGTGTAAAGAGCAGTCTACCTATGAGATTACAGCCTTCAGAAAATAATTGTTGTCTTTATTCTGCACTCAAAATTACACAAGGAAATGTCAGCTTTGGGATCCAATTCATGAAAACAAATTCATTCACAGCACAGACAGTACCATGAGTCTTGCCTCTGTCTAACAAGCTCCTGACCCTGCTAAGAATGCGTCATGTAACTGTGAGACAAATGCTTCAGAAAATCGATTGTACTTCACTCACTTCTTGAAGCTGGCAATCTCTTCATTAACTTGATGAAACAACTCGTATCACCCATTTGGGGAAATAGCCTACTGTGCTCAGAAAGTATTACTCAGAATATGTACGTACAAACATTTATGTGTGTGTATAAACACGTATGTATGCACTTTTAGCAGAAACCATTTTTTTTTCTCCAAATAATAAAATAGCTTTTTTAAAAAAAAAAGATGCTGAATGTTCTGTTTCTGATACACATCCACACACCATGCAGGTAGGCAGGAGCAAATTTCCCATCAGGGCTATGAAAGAAGCTATTCCCTACCCCAAACCACAGCACAGAAAAATGCTCTGTGCCACCAGAGTGGCATCATTCCTTGTCACTTATATCCTTCATTTTTATAGCAATGATAAGTATTGGATCTTTCAAGTGACAAAATCACCAACTTTGGCCTAAATTCTCCCTGTAATGTGGTTTGAAAACCACCACACTGCATTAACTCCCCCAGACCTACTCAGTGCTTACTTTGCTTACTTTGACATTTCTTAGAAAAAGATAAGCTTATTCACAGAAAGGAACGATCACATTTATAAAATGTTTATGTCCCTTTCATGGCAGATTTAGAAGTTTCTGATCTATCTCAATTTACTTATTGTATATCTCTGTAATTTAAATTGACATAATTTTGTATCTGTTCCTCTTTTGTTCACAAAAAAAAAAAATTCCAAGCACCAAAGTAGGAGAAATTTCTTATGTTGCTCAATTAGAGTTTTAGCTTTGTTGAAAATAATTATCAATATCTGAAAGTGATGAAATTGTAAGTTTGTCTACTTAGTTTATGAGCTCCTTACTGTGACCATGAAGGCCACAGATCTTAATCTATTGATAGTTATGAAAAAGGAAATAAGTACACTGAAGTTTCTGAAGTTAGATGAATTTGAAGATACAGTAAGATATAAAAAATGAGTAAAGGTGGTGAGTTCTAAGGGTGACCAGTTTTTAATTCCATTTTGTTGTCAATCTTGTTGGGTGATGTTGAAGATAAAGCACATAATAGTCTTGTCTGCAAAGAACTTCAATTGAAAGACAGTACTCCATCAAAATGCCTTCCCAATAAGCAGACTCATAAAATGGTGCAACCAGATCACTCTTGTGTAGGTGTGCATTTGATTCAATGTTTTGTTTGCTAAATATCAGCACACTCATTCCTAAACACAACGCTTCTAGGCTAAACACAAGAGCCAGCAAATGCTGTATTCTCAAGCAAGCTGTTTTAATAATAATGCTAGGAGAACCTGTTATCTGTCAGTAATCAGTATAATCAGAAGATACAGAGATATGATAATCCAAGTAATTCTTACTTCACCTTTTTAGATTGTAAGCGAATGATGCCACTTCTCAATAAGAATGATGTGAACTGAATTTCCTCTCAGAAAGAATGGTTAGGCATTGGAACAGGGTACCTAGGGAAGTGGTGGAGTCACTGTCACTGGAGGTGTTCTAGGAAAGGACAGATGTGGTACTAAGGGGCATGGCTAAATCGGGAAATATTGATGGTAGGTGGACAGTTGGACTGGATGATCTTAGAGGTCTTTTCCAACCTTAATAATTCTATGGTTCTATGGTTCTATTTATACCAATTACAGCTGCTATATTACAAAGTAGAATACAATGACATTTTAAAGATACTTATCCCTAAAGCATTCCTGCTAGATTACAAAGTATGATTATGTTTCTGTAAATTCTAAATCAAATAAAAAATATAAACTTTATTGATAATAGTAACCATATCAGTCTTTCCTCTTTTTTAATGTTTTTTTTTTTCTCTTATCAAAATTAACGTTTAAAAGAAGACAGGGGAATTTCCTACTATAAAATGACCAGTTCCCTTTCTGATTCATATGGTGAAAGGTTCATACGGTAGGGTACTTCTAAAATTTGATGTGACATTTTTTGACCTGCTCATAGATCAGTGAAATCTGGCAAGAAGCTCTAAAAGCAGAGCAGGTAATTGTTGCAGGACCATAGAATTCTAAATAGATCTTTTTATCTAATCAAAATTCTGGAAGAATGCCCTCATTAATTTCAATTTCTACAATCAAATGACCAGTGTGACATCATCTGAACACCGAGTACTCTCAGAAGCTTGTGTTTTCCAGTCATAAAAGGAAAACATGATTTTTTCATCATGTCCTGCTGCTATTAATAACTTCTTAGCTTCAGTCAGGCCAATAGGGTGGAGCTAATATTTCTTCAGTACAGGAGAATGTTTCACTGAGGCTGTTTAATAGGAAAAAAATGTAGAAAGGGGAAAAAAAAAGAGGCAGGAACAGAGATATTTTTTCCTTTCAAAAATAATTTCAATTGTTTTAAATATATTTTGTTGAATAGTTACTGTGTTCTCAAAGTCATTAACTCCAAATTTTAAAAATGTTACAGTTAAGACCATCCTTACTGTTTATAATCACAGTGCTTACGCATGTGCCTTTTTATGCATGTTTTTGATCACCCACACAGATATTAAAATACTGAGAGTTAATCTGAGCTTGGGATGTACCGGTTCTGTGAAATGAGGGAAACTGCTCTCCTAAGTTCTGCTCTTACAGGTGTTAGAAATTTTTTTTTTAATTTACACTCAACATAATTTCTTGGAATTGAGATATGGGTTTTTTAATTTTTTTTTTATATATACGTAAGTGAAACTGAAATGGTAAAGCAGCATAAAACAACAGCAAATCAAAAAATAGAAGTAAACCATAAGTAAATAAATAAGCAGAACAAGTAGATTATAGCCATCATTTAGTGAAACCGCACTGAATGAAGCTGAAGCTAATGGGTTGTATTAGTGGCAAAGGGCAGTTCTGGCATCAAAGCCCACTCCCAATGTGTTTCATTGTCACAATTAGCTGGACTTGTGTGGGAAGCAAAAGCAGATTGACCTCTCTAATTTCATGAGTGTTAGAAAAACATTGCACCATGCGAATTACAAAAATAAATGTTTTCATTATATTTTAGTTCAGAACGTTGTTTCAGTAATTAGCATATACTTTATTTACAAGTATACATTTAATCACTAAAAGTTAAAAAGTCAATAAATATCAATATCATCTAGCGTGTCATAGACTGAGTCACTGGAAAGATACGTACATTTTTTTGGTAAGCTTGTATTTATTAGCAAATGCCATCCTGAATGTAGGATCTACTTAGTTTTAAAAACTGTTTGTGTCTTTCCATCCCATGAGAACAAATACTGTGAAAACTCAACTGCTGCTGAAAGCTTTGTGTCTTACTGCTGGAGAATAGCAGAGATTAAAAATCAACCTTGAGGAGATGGAAAAAATATAGTAGAACTCATTATGAGCATTTACCTTATATTGTTATCTTATAGTCTCCATCGCTGGACTAAGCCTTGATGCGCTGGTGTATTTTATTTTGTTTTTTCCAGTTTTTCACTTCCGTCGTTGACTGTGTGCTGGATTTTCTTCAGACAAACAACTGATGGGCTGCAGTAGAAAAATAGTGGAAAGGATTGTAGGCAAAGTTAGGTGAAATGCTCAAATCAAATCAACCAAAAATAGAGAGATGCGTATCAGTCTTTCCATTAGGTGTTCTTCATAATAACAGCATAATAAAATGGCTATATTGGTCAACTGATAGGGGTAAAAACACAAGGCTTACTCCAAAGGATTTATGAAATCAGTGTTTGCAAGCTCTGTAGCAGAGAATAAAAAAATATCTCATATAAATATATGTGTACGTGTGTGTATGTATTTTGTGGACTTGACATTTATTATTATGGCAATGTCACGGCTTTCTAGATAGCTGTAATTTTCTGTTTAATTGTAGTTATCAAATGCTTGACACATACAGAAATAGCTATTATTCCAACCCCTTCTTGATATTTTATTCTATTTAAATTCCAACCAGGTTTTCTCATTCTCCTAGCAGTTCTGAAAGTGGTGTGGGGAAGTGGAATCAACCTAAACATATGAGTTTATAGGGGCAGTAGCAGGAACAAATATTAGTGAGAATTTCTTTTGAAAGCTTTGATTCTAGACCGTGAGAGCACATTTTAACAACTTGAAAATAATCAATGATTATTCCATTCTAGGAGCACTAAAGGAAGTAAAATGCTCAGAAATTGAATCGATGACCTGGAAAACAAGCTCACATTCAATGGAGATTTGATGTTGGGAGTTTCTGAATAAGTGCAGAAACTGAGGGATTACTTTTTGCTATCCATTATAAATAAATTGGTTACAAAATTGAGTTAATAGATTTCACGAGCAGCTGATACACGTCCCTACAGCCAGAAGAATCTTTCTGCCATGAGTCTGGCCTAAAACTGAAAGGGGTTTGGAGTAGGAGATGCAGTTCTACTTCACACATTTATTTACCTAGCACAAAAATAGTCTAGGAGATCTGGAGCTGCAAATTAGTGGAAGCTGAGAGAGGATTCTAGGTAGTAAGAATGTGAATTTCTTCTTATACTCTTCACTACATCATCGCTTATTGGCCTTCATAGCGTGTAAGCGTCAACAAGCACTTCCTGCTTGTTCAGCCTGCAGTCTACCACTGAACTAAATCTGTGTCAACGGTTTACGGGTGTTTGGTCCAGTTCCGTGATGAAGGGCACAGGGGATCCACGGGTCCATGCCCCGGGAAAAGGGAAAAGGGGAAAAGGGTAAGGAGATGGCCCTGAGAGCAAAGAACAGCGGCAACAATCTGAGGAGAAACAAACTAATTTACTAAATAAAATATCGGAATGCAAAACAATACAATATAATTACAATTTAAGCTGATAAATCCAATACAGAGAGAGAGAATGTCCCAAAATCAAGGTAGGCCTTACTCTACTACTGACGATAAGACGGCTGGAGAGCGAGGTGCTGCCAAGACGAGAGATGGGTGGAAAAAAGGGACGAGGTCTCGTGATCTGCAAGTTTTTATACTGTGAGCCTTTATCTTTTCCCTCCGGCTGGAAAATGGTAACAGAGGAGCAAAGTGCCATGGGGAATGTAGTAGTCCTTCTCGTCTGAGAACCAGGTACATTCACTACATGATGTTATGATGTGGAATACCAATAACTGAAAATCACAAAACCATGACAATCTGCGAGGAATAGGATTTGGTGCTCTGTCAACCTTTGGTCTGATATGGTGGGATTGTTTTTATGTTCTTAAGAATGAACTGACATCCCTGGCTTTTCTTTTTTCTCCTCATGTAATGAGAGCCTTGCGTATGATCACCAGACACATAAACCAGTAAACTTGTGGACAATCTTAGCATATTAGTCTGTGTTTGTTATGTTGGTAATGGTGAGCTAGCACAGTGGGAAGCATGTCAATCACTAGCAGGCTTTTTTTCCATAGAAGCTAATTAAGCACTGGAGGACAGTGTAAAGCAGAGGAGCTAGGACAAAGAAATGATATAAAGGAGAACACTAAAAGGATCTTTCATGTAGAAAAGAAAGTGTTTGTGTGTTTCTGGATGGATAAGTGTCTCCCTTAAGCAATCATTGGTGTCAGAGCAGCTCCTCAATTTTATGCTTCCCTCCGTGCTGCTCAGCCGGCAGATCATCAGCCACGTGAGTGATGTGCATTCGCAGCATGACCAGCAGCCCTGACAGTGACAAGAAGGAAGCTAGACACTGCGGTTGTGCTCATGCACAAAGCGATTTCACCCAGGGAGGAGATGGCAGAAGAGACTGACTGCAATCATGTGATCCCCCTCAGCTCCAATTCAAATCATCCTGAAATGCGTTTATGCTGAACTAGTACTAGGCTACCCAGTTTGATGCAGAATACAGAGAGACAGTCAGAAAAAAAAAAAAAAAGAAAAAGAAAAAAAGGAAAGCAGAACTAAAGTAATAATGGTGCAGTATGTGCTTTCCAGTGCTTTTCTCTCAGGATTTATGTTAGGGGAAAATACATCATACTGAGTCCATCAGCCGGCGAGCAGCAAGGTTACTGCTGCTCTGTGCCTCCAGATCCAACTGGTAGCGAGGCTGAAAATGCATTTGTAGTAGACACACGCACACAGAACACACCTACACACCCCATACAAGCACATACATACATAGCTGGACATGCAGATTGCAGGCACAGAGGAACAAGAAGTCCTTAATTTGGATTCCGACCTGCCCTCATACCTCTGTGGTCCTCTGGGTGCGTGCAGATGGGCCCTTCATGACTCTACTGTGGGCCTGGGGCAGCCTACCAATCTGTCAGTAGCCTAATAAGTTGTATTTATTTAAATCTACATCATATCTTTTATTTAAGCCCAAACGAATGAGCTAGCTTTAAATCAGAACAAGAAGAAAGCATATACAAAGTGCAAGAACAGAGAAGAAAGAGGCAAGGTCTAACATTCTCATACTGGTTCTGATTGTTACAGGAAGTGGGATTACAAGCCTGATACTTGGTAGCAGTAAAGTGGATTTGACAGGAGTCAATACCATGGGCAACAAGCAGAGCAAGAAAGGATCTTAGAGAAGACGTTGTGTAAGTCTCTGGGTAGTGAGTTCTTAACTACACTACTGGACTTCTCATGAGATGGAGCATCCAGACAGCAGCCTGGAGGCAACTTCCTTGTGAGTAAAAGCCTGTACAAGGAAAGACATTAGCCTTTTTTGGAAACAAGAGCAAATCCTGCTGTGTAAGGCTCTAAGTTCAAAGGTGTGGAACTTATCTTTTCCACACAATTGCTTTCTCATAGGCCTTCCATTCAAATGTCAGACAAGGAGGCACTATAGCCAACACCTGCTGTGCGAAACAGGATGTGACTGAAAAGGAATCTTGTATAGGGATTACACCTTGGCAATTTATACACAAATTAGTACAGTAATGAAAGAGTGATCCATCCTGGAGGTATTGCTGCGATGCTGCACAAAGTGTGTCACGACACACAGCACTGAGATGGCATGTTGGTGAGCAATGTGCTTCTACCATACTCCAAAGGTGAACACACATTTGCCTCACTGAGTGGTACTGATCCATCGAAGAGCCCATGTGGGACTGAAAGAGGCTTTGGGCTTTTCTTTCAGGCAGAGCCCAACAGGCTGCAAGGTGCTCTTGATGCCAGAGCTGTCCCATATGTGTTAGCGTAGGACACGGTTCTTTCCTGTCTCCTTACAGCATGAATAAAACATCACAGAGGGCCTGCAGAAAGGAACGTATTTCTGTGACAGCAGCATCCAGATGACACACTTGAAAATGCTTGTTTTGCACAGGGCTTAACCAATCCATGCGATTTAGCGCTACAAGCTATTTTGGTGGCTTTAGGCTTAGCAGATTTCAAAGCAGGATAGTGCTTCTACAGACATAATAAGAACACCTTCATCTGCGTTAGGTCAGACAAGAAGAAAACACAGGAAGAATGTTGATGTTGGCAGAAAAGGCGAGGCCTCTGGGAGAAGAGCCAGCCCTGCCCTGCACCGTGTGCAAGGGGAGCCAAATGCTGGTGCACGAGCAGCACGGATGCATAAGGAATATCTGTTAGCTGTAAGCTGACTGTCACTGTTTGGTGCTGGGTAAAACCTACAGCAAGCTATCTCATCATTAGGGAAGGATTTCTTCACCTTCCTTTGGCGTCTGACCCGGGCCGTTATCTGGGATACGCTTTGATTAAGATAGAGATCACACAGAACACCACAGCAGCGGTACACGTGCAAGCGAAACTGAAATAAAACCCAAACTTTCCCTGCACCCTCTCCAAGAGAAACTGAAAAACAAGTGGAGAAGGCAAAACATTCGGTGATTTTTATATTGGTAGCTCATCTCCCTGTCATAAAGTCCCTCCAAAGGAACTGGTTTCCCCAAACCCACCCAGCGCTTTCCCCATCCCCGGCCCGTCCTTCCTCACCACACCCCCGGGCCGGCAGGGGGCGCCCCACAGCCCCCTCCCCCAAATCAGCCGCAGCCGTCCTCCCGAGGACGGCGGCGCTGATTGGCGGCGGAGCGGCCCGCAGAGGCGAGAGGCGCCTCGCGATTGGTCCGCACGTGCCGCGCAGGGGGGAGACAGAGGGTATATGAGGAGGGAGCGGCGGCAGCGGAGCGTGGATAGTCTGGGCGTTGTGGTGGTGTGCGGGTGTGGGCGGCGGGAGGCGAGGCGCAGCCCGTAGCCACAGCCGCCCTTCCCCGCCGGTGACAGCAGCAGCCCCTCGGTGCGCCCGCCGCGGCGGCGGCGCTGGCCGGCCCCAGCCATGCTGTGCTATGTGACCAGGCCGGACGCCGTGGTGATGGAGGTGGAGGTAGAGGCGAAAGCCAACGGCGAGGACTGCCTCAACCAGGTGAGGGGCGTCCCCCTCCCGCCGCCCCGTGGGGCGGGCGGCGGTCTCCCCGCTTTTTCCCCCTTATTTTCTCCGCTCCTTTTTTCCCCTCCCCTCCATGTTGTATGCAGGGGTTGCCGCATCCTTCTCCTCGCCGCTCTCCGGCCCGGCGATGGTTATCGCCTTTCTCCTTCACTTGTGTGGGAAGGGCGGGCTGCCGGGGGGAGGGGAGGGGGGCTCGGAGGCCTCGGCCTCGCTGCTGCAGCCCTATCTCAACACCCCCCCGGGGTGGGGGCACCAGGGGACCCGTCGGGCCGCGGTGAAGCCGCCCGGGCGGGGCCCGCGGTAGCTGAGGCCGCGGTCCAGGTGCGATGGGGCTGCGGGAAGAGCCGAGCGCCGCTGCCCGGTCTGCGTGCGGCGCCCGGGGAGCGCTGCTGCCGTGGGGGCTCGAGCCCCTGCCCCGGGGGTCGTGAAGTCTGTGTTGTTCTCGACTAGTGGGGGGGCTGCCAGCTCGCTCCCGGTGTTTGTTTACGTACCCCTTTGCGCGCTGCTTCTTAAGAATCTCCTTATAAAAAACGCTCGTATAAAGATGCTTGCGAACAGGGTTTCTCTCTTGTTTCAGGCTGCTCGCACGCGACTCGATTTTTGAGTCGTGATATCTTTGTCTAATCGTGTCGCTCGTTCGTTGTAAAGGACCTCCTTCTTTCAGGTTTGCCGAAGGTTGGGAATCATAGAAGTCGATTACTTCGGACTGCAGTTCACTGGCAGCAAAGGGGAGAATCTGTGGCTGAATTTGAGGAACAGGATTTCCCAGCAGATGGATGGTTTAGCTCCTTATCGGTTTAAATTAAGAGTCAAGTTCTTTGTAGAGCCGCATCTTATCTTACAAGAACAGACAAGGTAAGGTAAAGATGGCTGTAAGTAAACCTCATTTTGTTTCCAGTTTTTTTAACTTATGAAAATGATTATGCAGAGGCTCTGTGTCTCCTGATGCTCCCTGTTCAACTTAGTTTTAAAAATCCAGTATTTAAAAGTATTATTCACTTTTTAGAAAGAAAAACTACTGGTGCGAGTAGCTAACAGTAAGTAGTGTGTAGTAAATTCTATGAGAAATTAGTGCTGGAAGAAACTAAGCCTGCAGTAACAACTTATTTATATGGCAAATGTGTGTCCGATAGTAACCCCAGTTCAGTGGTGTTACTGTAGGTCGTTCTTAGGCAGGAAACAATTCCTCCCACAGAGCAAAAACTTGCTGAATTCCTTTTTGTCTGGTATCATGTTACAGTAACTTTCAAATAGCCACAGGCCCTGTGAGGCTACAAAAGAAACAGCTGTCCTGCTTCTGTGGCCAGTCCTAGTAACTGAATTGTTATGCTGCTAACCCAGTCTTAAGATTTCAACTCCTTAGATTAGTGAGGAGTGCTTGCTTTTGCTCCCTGAGTCTGATTACTGCCTTACCACTTGAATTGCAGTTGCTTTCTCTTTAAGGAGCGCGTAAGTTTAAAACTGATCTCTCAGCTTGTATTTTTTGTTTTAGGTAGTAAATGGGCCACCTGGAAATCTAGTGTCTAGATGGTAATGCCAAAATGTGTTTTCACTACATGCCTTTACTTGGTACTTTCAGAATTAAGGCCATAGATACAACACTCTTGTTCTGCACAGAATATTTCTGTAATGAATTTGGTCAGAAACCAACAGTTTGATCTGATGTGTATTGCATACGGGTGTTTTGAGTTTTTTTAAGTAATGTGTAGGGGGAGGCTTTGGGGAATGATCACTGCCCAATCTGGTTAAAGTTTTCAGAATGCTATTTGTAGGATTTCATCTATCCTATCTAATAGATTTAGTTGGGCAAATACATTCTAACAAATCCAGGGTTTGGTGCATGTTATTTTAGGGAAATTCTAACATCTGTGGTATATCTCCGGGCTCTTTTTGAATATTTTTCCAAAAAAAAAGTCTTCAACAGTCTTAATGAAAGTAAAGAAAAGGTAAACAAAGGATTTTTATGTAGAACAAAAGCAGCAACAAGGTCTTGTACCTGATGAGGCAGATGAGATTACCCTGAATGTGTTGGCGGTGTCTCCTCACTCAAACAAAATCAGGGTGAATGAGGAAACAAAGTACAGGTGTGATAGGCGTTTTGCTGTTGCTGCTGAGTGCTTGTTCTGCTTTACAAGGCTTTTGCAGGCACCTGTCTTCCTACCTTCAACACCATCAATGCAAGACTTGGCAGGTTGTGTAAGCTAACAGAGAGCTGAAGTGGTGAAACATACCCCAGGGGCCTAGAAGACAGGTTTTGTAGCTAGACTGCGACAGAACTTGTATGTACATACATCAAAGGCATGAGTATGTTCCACTATAAAGATGGCTTTAAAAGTTTGTAGGTGGGATGAGTTCTCTTTTATGTATGAATTAAGACTGTTCTAAAATATTTTAACAAACAGTGCCACAATTGAGACTGTCACCAAGAGAGGTCTATTAAAATTAGGCTGTGGTGAAAACGAATTGAAGTGTTGGAGAGAAACTGCTTCTCTGAGGCCTTCAAAGTATTCACGTTTGCAAGAAAAGTACACGTAATGCTAGCTTGAAGTAAGAAGTTCAGTCCTTATCCTGAATATCTGTGCGAGAAGTGCTTGCGTTAAAAATTAAATCCACGTTGCAAAATAGTTTGTGTTGGCTGCATTTTAGTTGTCTACTCACTAGTCTGCATGTAGCAGACCTGGAATTCCATAGTGGCTGTGGTTAATGTGCATTTCTGTAGTGTTGGCCCTGTGTTAGAGTAAATTTGCTGTTCTTTTTTGGGTCTGCCCAAGGCTTTAGCCACGCACTCCCATTTTAGTTTGCATTTAAACTTGTGTAGGATGAAGGGAAAGATAAAAACATGTCGAACCTGCTACTGAATCAATGGGTATATCATAGAATAGAGTTAAAATGAGCTGTACGGTTACAGCCAACACCTTGTTTCTTACCTTTACCTGCGAAGTCAGCATTCTGGATGACAGAGAGAGTGATGGGAGTTCTTGCTTTCCTGTAGCATAGTTGCATCCACAGCTGGTGTACAAGGAGAGTGTTCTGGCACTGTGGTGTACTCTAGTCCTTGCATGAGGAAAGCTGGGGAAGTCTCAGTCCTTAAGTTCTGCCTGTGGAGCTGACTTGCCTTATAGGTGCGTTCTGAGACTTCATTTGAGATCTGGAAAGCTGCAAGTAATTCTAAAATCTGGTTGATATGCTTTGCTGTGGCTAATAGCGAATGTTGCGACTGAGTTGTTCTGGTTTTTCCTTATGCTTTGGATGCTTTCTTGACCTCAGCTGGAGTACTTCATGAAAGAGATCTTTGTCTTGCCTTTGCATTTACGACGTGGTGGTACGTTTGTCTGTAGCTTTTTATCGCTCAGGTTTCTACATGCTGTGCGAGGAGCTGATCTGGCTGCTGAACATCAGCCTGCGCTCCGGTTATCTTTAATCAGTGCGCAGCCCAGCGGAAGGTTGCAGCCTCATGCATTTTTAATGTTCTGCTGCAAGGAAGCCTTCCTCCCACCCAATGCGAGGCTGTCATTGTGTCTTTGACCACTGTGGCAACATGCTGCCTTTGCTGAGCACTTGGTGAACAGGGGAGACGTGTGGGGAAAAACCTTTTTCCCTCCTTACACTTTTGCAGGGGTCAAGTGCTTAGTTGTTATTGCTGTTCGGGCTTCAGTTCTTAATTTTTGCCTGGGCTGCCTGCTCCTGCATTTCACCACGGGGCTCTGTAGTTTAGAATTGTTTTCAGTGGGATGGAGGTGCTCCAGTGCAAGAAAGCTGTTCAAGCGTGTCGTGCTGCTGTCAGCCGGAGTTCTCAACAAGCCTGATGTGCGGATGGTGAGCTTGTTAGGAGCAGCTGGGACAGATGTACATTTTTAATGGAAGATTCCATTGGCTTTCAGAAGGCTGACACCTTTTGCTCAGCAATCGGGGCCGCTTAAAGAAGCGACAGGTAGCGGTTTTGTCAGCGACTTAGGAGTCGCTGGGTGGTTTTCCTACGGAATTCTGAGGAGCTGTAAAGCCAAGGAGCGATCATGCTTCCGCGGCGGGGTTTGCAGGAGAGCGGCGCGGGGTGGAGCCCTCGGGGCCGGGGCACTCGGGGGCTCTGACCGCGAGTAACCCGAGCGGAGCGCGGCGGCTCCCGCCAATGGGCGGCCCCGCGCTGGGCCGGGCCGGCGGCGGCACGCGGCTCCCCATTGGTGCGCGGCTCCCCGGTCTCCGGGCAGAGAGCGGGGCCCGGCAGAGTCGCGGCCTTCGGGAGCCTAACGGGCCGAAGTCCGCGTGTGGGTGATCGCGCAAAAGCAGAAATAATTTTCAAGTGGGGATGGCTTGAGCAACGCAGTGTTTACCCACGCCTGTCAGAGTGGGCCAAGCGGCTAGTCTTGCGTAACGTGACTGAAAATGAAGTGTTCTTATGTAAGCCGTGGCAAGTTAAACAGCCTGTCAGCTTCTGACGAGTCCCGGAGTCTCCAAGTGTTCAAAAGAACTGTATTTTGCCAACTTTTGGATAGGTAATTAGTGCTTTGGAGGCTGCTGTGCGCGCTATTTCCAAGTATTGCAGTTACTCTAGCTAAAATGAAAGGCAGGCTTGTGAAACTCCAGAGCATTATATGCTCCTGGTCATGAGAATGTAGGGAAAATCTCCTATTGTCCTACACCGTCAGCTGGCCAGCACAACTGCCATGGTATTTGTTACAGTGCAGTGAGGTCTGCTGTAATGGACACCAGAGCGAGTTTGGATCTGTTTCTGCAACCAGAGCTGAATTGCAGCGGGTAACCTTTCACCCACTCCGCTGAGCGCAAATGAAGATTAAGATAGTGGGGGAAGGAACGTAACTGTGGGGCTTTTTCATATGGTTTATATCTGCTTTTAAAAATAGAATGATAATCTATTACTTCAGCAATGTGTTTTTAGGGATAACAATTGCGCCTTTGGTTTCTTTAGACTGTGGAGTTGTAAATTACTCCACAGAAGCAATGAGCTTACCCTGGAAGCTCTTTTTTGGAGTGTCTTACCCACAGAGGACAGGCAGTTCTTTGGGATGTATTCTAAGATGTTTGCCAGGAGTCTGGCAAGCGGATGAGCTCCCCTAATTTGGGAGCTGTTAGTCGTACACTTTTATTGGTGAAGGATTGAGTTTTGACCCTTCTTCGGCTGGCAGCTGAGTTTAGAACTTATCTTTGTATGTAAACTTACCTCTGTTTGCACTGTTTTCCTTTGGTTTAAACAACAAAAGGAAAAACTGTACTAGAAGCCAAATTTTCACTGCAGAATTTTGAATACTCATGTAATTATCTTCAGTAAGTTTTTATTAAAGGGTTACTAATATTCTATTGCATACCCTTTTCATAGCACTTATTCTGTGCGATCCTTAGTTTTAATCCAACTGTTCTGGCAGTAGGCTGATTTTTAACTCTTTTCCTTAGAAATGTCATTTCAGTGAAGTATTGACATGTTTTTCATAGTAGCAGTCCATCTAGTCAGCCTGCATCAATTCTTTCTGAGAGGAAAGAAGCACTTGGTGCCTGGGTTTGTGACTTAGGTCAAAATATATTCAGTGTGAAATGATTTATGTGCAGCTAGTAAGTTCATGAATCATTGCTATGCATTTAAGTGCTTTAATATTCTCAGAACTTACGTGGTATGGAAAGTTCTAGGGCAGTATCATGATGGCTAAAGGAATATAAAATCACCAGTGTAACCAGTGCTCGAGGAAAGTGTGTGGTCACTTTCTAACTTTGAAACTGCTTTTTCTTCCCTTAGGAAGGAGGCAATTGTCTGGTGGCTTTGACAAACTGTTGCTTTGTGTGCTAATCAATATTTCTAAGCAGAAACTTGAAGGTGATCTATAATTGAACATACAGGAATATTTAGCTGGCGTGAGGTTTGGGGGGCATTGGAACTAATGTTCTTTTAAGCTGTACGGACTTCTGTACAAATGCTGTCCTGTATAGAATTGTGTATGTGTGACTTCATTGCTGCAGTGGGAGGTTCTGTTTGTTTTTAAAGCTGCCTTTAGCTGTGAGATGTCCCGATATGCCTGGCGAATGTTAAGGTGACCAGCAGCCACAGTGAGAAGTGGATGTACTTCTGAGTTGTGCAGACTTGTTTACGAAGGAGATCTGAAGGTTAAGTGGAACTTCGGTGAGAGTAGTAACAATGTGGCAGGATGTAATAAAAGAATATTGAGGGAAGGAGACGAGAAGCGCCTTTCATTTCAGGTATTTCTTCAGCTTTTAGCAGGTAATAAATATTAACGTGCCATGTACAACTGAGGTGGTGAATGGTGCAGAAACAAAAGCAATTACTGTCTTACGTAGTGGTCAAAATAAGGCATTCTGCCAGCAGTGCTGGAAACTCAACAGATTTCAATTTTAAACAGTTCAGTTTTACACTCACTGGGTAAGAATTCCATTAAGTATAGAACACTAATACTAAAAGAATTCCTTGAAAAATTGTGTGCCCTTCTACTGCACAGCTTGAGTGTCCGTAGAGGTGGTAAAATCCCACTGCATTTTTGTATCTAGAGGCTCTTAGAGAGATGGATTGAGTGCTGTTTAATGATTTCAGTAGGATCTCAGCTTAGGTCAGAAGTGAATTTTACAAAACCTTAAATACTTTCTGGTAAGTAATAGTATCTGTAATATGACCGGCTTGTCTACAGTCGGTCTGTAAGGCCCTTTACACTTGGCAGAATTAGATGTCTAACGGCCTCAGGGCTCCTGGTTTTTTTTGTTTTGAGTGTATTCAGCAGTAAAAGCACATTCTTTTGCCTTTCTGTTTGAAGATAAAAAAGGTTATAGTTGTGTATAAAAAGGAAAAAAATCTTTCTGTAGTCACAGAATCTGACTGGTGTAGTGTTTTTAACCTTGAAGGGTGTTGATTTTGCAGTGGATATCAATGTATTTTTGGAAAAGCACAATCTTAAAAAGGCTGGGTGGGAAGACAGCATTAATTAGAATTGCTTTTTCAGATGCATAAAACACTTGCAGCCCTCATTCTTTCAATTTATAGATGCTTTTCCATTCCTGTGATGCATTTCAGGTCCAACAAAGACAAACATCAGTGCTGCATCTGTATCTGCAGGAGAGCCCTCCTTTGTTTATTCAGGCCACCTCTTGATGTCAGTGAGGTCTCCCTGCCAGAGCAGAATGCTGGCTTTTCCTTCTCTAGTCAATGCTGTCATGTATGTAAAGTATACAAAATGAAGATACAAGTATTTAGGTGTGGCAGCTGAAAACATGTCAGCTAATGGGAATAAAATTGTCAGTTTCTTCTTTGAAATACTGTAGGTGTAATTAGTATGTAGTTAAAATAACTAGAAAACTTGCTTTTGTACTAACAGGATCAGAAATGCATGGAAAAGCCTTTTTGTTTTATGAAATGATGATTGGGATCAAGGAAATACTACTGTTTGGATTTATTTTGGCCACAACTTTTTAAGGATTAATTGGATCGGATTTATGGATAGATTTATGAATGGAGCTCCAAAAGGAGTGTGTACAACCCATCCAGCCACTCTAAAAGCCCCAGCTGTGCCTTTCTGTGATCCAAGCCAAAAGGACAGACTGTAGCAGAGGTTTGAGATGTGCTGCAAGAGGAGCCTAAGCAAGTACATAACCTGCTAGCAGGAGAGACAGCTGTACTGTCGTATGATATTAAATATTTTTCTCCTTTCAGAAGTTCTGGATGTGGGCATTTTTGGGGTCAATATTTGTATTTTCTGAGCTCCAGTATTTACCGTAATAGAACAAAGAACGGACACAAATTTTGCAGGATATGTAATGGATCATGCTGGGCGGGTAACCCTGTGGAATTGAAGGGTGCTTTAAGAGGAGTTGCAGATGATATCAAGAATTGCTGTTGTAACACAACTTCTTTAAAAAGTAGCTTACATTTACATTTTACTATCTTCTCTAAAATTAAATGTCCTATCATGGTAGAAGCTATGATATATCTCTGTGGGTACTAGACTTGATTTATTGAAAGCTTTTTTTCAGTGAAACATAATTACTGCTACATCTGGCATCCATAAACATGCTGAATGTTAAGAAAAAGTGAAAAGAAAGTTATATATCCTTCCCTGAAGGAAGAGAAGGATGAATTTGCAGAAGCTGAGGTAGCCTACAGTGGGAATTAACAAGCTGCTGATAGCGATGGTAGAAAATTTGATTTGTCTGACTGGCCTATTAGGTAATTACGAACAGCTTTGTGAATTTTCCAGCTCCTGTCAAACTAGCCTTGATGCCAAGTTGCTCTTAGTCATGTTCCTGACAAAAGTGCCAGCTTTAACTGGTGGCAGAGCAGTTTCATCTGTATAGAGGAAATACATTCTCTCTTGTTGCATGATAAAATTATATACTCTATTTGAGCTGCTCTTCACAGATTTTTCTTTTGTAATTCGTAAATAGTAACAAAAGAAAATAATCACAGGAAGTTAACTTATGTGTTTGTGGGTCATTTACTTAGTGAAGTTAGTAAGTGGCCTTAAAACAGCTTTTATTAAGACTGATTTTGAAGTGCTAGTTTCTTTTAATAATGCTTTTAGATGCTGTCTTTACTTGTATTCTCATCATTAAGTGCATAACAAGATGGTGGGCCCTTTTCCCCTGTGCCAAATGTTTGTTGTACTCGCTGGAAATTCTTGATTACCAAGTGTATCTGATGTGTATTTGATACCTATTTTGATTACCAAACATGTTTTAACATATTGTATAAGCAAACATTTGATTCCATTGCAGGCATATGTTTTTCTTGCATATAAAAGAAGATCTTTTGGCTGGTAATCTTCAATGCTCTTCAGAGCATGCAATTGAACTTAGTGCGTTGTTGGCTCAGATGAAGTTTGGAGATTATAACCAGAACACTGCCAAGTACAATTATGAAGAGTTATGTGCAAAAGAGCTCACCACTACCATTCTGGAGAGGTAAAAAAAAAAAAAGTAAAATAGAAATAAAATAATGAAATGATATGGAAGCCAAAAGCATAAGACTTCTGTTATGCCCTAAGCTGCTGATGCTGTAGCTTATCTTGTGGGGCTAAAATGCTTTCCTGTGAATTTTTTATTGTGTTTTATGCTGATTCAGGTTAATACTTAGGGAGAGGGTAGCTAAAAAGTCTTGATTGCATTTAGCTTTTATGGTTTTTAAGCAAATTATATTATTGTCTCCTAAATATTCTCAGAATGTTTTAGAAATTTTCTATTAAATGCACCTGACCTGTTTGACCTGATTATAGATTAGCAGTCATTTCAGACCCAAAAGAGTAATCTGTTTAACTAGGTCATCCAAAACCCATGTTACACCAACCTGCTAACAGTGACAGCATATACTTGAGTTATTTCATCTATCCTTCATCTTTTCACCAACAGCATTATTGCAAAGCACAAGGAGCTGGAAGGCTTAAGTCAAGCTTCTGCTGAATACCAGGTTCTGCAGATTGTGACAACGCTGGAGAACTATGGGGTAGAGTGGCACTCGGTTAGAGATAGCGAGGGGCAAAAGCTCCTTATCGGTGTTGGGCCTGAAGGCATATCCATCTGCAAAGATGACTTCAGTCCTATCAACAGGTGTGTGTTTTGTGGAAGCATCTTTTCATTACTCAGGACTACTGTGCGTGCCTCTGGTTTTTACATAAATAGACAAAACTTCTCTGAATTACTGAAAGGAACTATTGTGATGTAGCATGTGAGGATGCTACCTGCCTACCAAGACAATTAGTCTTAATACTTCTCAGTTTTATGTACTTTTGAAGCAGTGTCTTCAGTGTGATAGGCAGTGGTCAGAGGTCATAGTAACTTGTGAAAGTGCACTTCTAGGTTGTGGAAAATGCCCTTTAAATCTAAGTAACGTTTGTTTTTTTCCTTAGGATTGCTTATCCTGTTGTTCAAATGGCAACTCAGTCTGGGAAGAACGTGTATCTGACCCTTACTAAGGAGTCTGGTAACAGTGTTGTTCTCCTGTTTAAGATGATCAGTACAAGGGCAGCAAGCGGACTCTACAGAGCAATTACAGAGACCCATGCGTTTTACAGGTCAGTACTCATCTGAATTAACTTGGCTCTTCCCTCAAAGCCAGAAGCTGAACATGGTTTTGCTCCGTTCCATTTTGTGGGATGGGAGTATTAAAAAGTAAGCAAGACTTTAATGCTCTACCATGAATAATAGCATCTTAGGGATAGAAACTTGCTGTTTTCTTTATTTCATAAAACCATATGTATGAGTCAAGGTGAGAGCAAAAGAGCAGAGGAGAACTTGTTTTTCAAAATATGTAGGTGTAGCTCATGTGTGTGTACTTGTTTCTCCTTTATTAGGCTCTTCTTGTTGCCAGAAGTTCTCTTCCTACAGTTCTTACAGTCTTCTTACAATTCCTCTTGTCTCTGCTTACATACTTAAGATTTTGTTTCATGCCAGGAGCTATCAGTTGTCTTTATCCTTCTGTTCTTTGAGGCAGAGCTGCTGTAATTGATTTGATGGCTGATTTTTTTGCAACTACTTCTCACTCCTGTGTAAGGTCCAACACTGATCAGTAGAGGCAACCATCGAAGACACTTAGTGATGTTTCTTCACTAAATTAACCACATATCAATCTCAATTACTTAAGAGAAGAATTAGACTTCAGCAGAGGAAGATGCATACACCAGGCAAAGACCTGTCCAGCTTCTCATATCAGATCAATTTAATACAGTGAGAGTAATTAACATCAACTAGTTGCCTTTCTAACCACTGCAGCAATTAGCAGCTAACCACGACTTATTTTGCAAGCATGATGTTAAGCATGACTTGTTCTCCTTAATTATCTGCCCATGCACTTTTATTTTTGCATTCTTCTTACTGCTTTCTAGGCAATTAAAGCCTTAAATAACTTATTAGACACTCTTAACTGTCCGGCCTTTATCTCTGCTTGTCATTTCTGCTGTCCTTTGCAGTTTGTGATTTTAATTTAAGCAGAATTTTAGCTAGTACTTGCCCACAAGCTTAGATTATTAGACCTTAAGCCATCTGAGGCCATAGTCCTTGTTCTGTTTTGTTTTCTTACCCTATGTTGTCCAGAAAAGTGATAACGTCTTAAGCTTCTGCAGGTTTAGGTGTATCACTGCTCTGTGGTTAGGCTAGCTGAAGCACTCTGGCAAATGGAACTGCATTAATTTAATTCTCTATAGTGCATTCACACTGATTTACTTCAGGTGATACAGTGCTAGTGCATGAAGTACTTAGAGTCAAGTAATGCTTTTAACCAAACTTTCACTACGCTAAAACATTTTGAGAGCCTGTTTAGAGAAAGAGGTGTTGGTTGTTAATGCTGGAGGCTATTAATTATTTAACGTAGCATCAGGGAATTACCATGTAAAAAGGTGCTGCCAGGCAGAACTATGCATTAAACAAGTGTTTGCTGTTTATATTGTAAAACCTTACCTCCTTTCAGTAGGTTGACTGTTTTACCAGATTTTTTTCACGTTTCTGAAGATGCCGAATGTGTCCCTTTTTCTCCTCTATTTTAAAAGCAATTTTAAAAGTACTGTGCAATCAACATTATAGATCTGAAATATCTCAGACTGATTTTTGTTCTAATGTCAGTGCTGTTATTTCAGCTTTGGGAAAAATAATTGTAGAGACGCTTATTAGTATTAACTAAACAAGTTTGCGTTTGTCTTGCTGTTTTATAGGTGTGACACTGTCACTAGTGCTGTCATGATGCAATATAGTCGAGACTTAAAGGGCCACCTAGCATCTCTGTTCCTGAATGAAAACATTAATCTTGGGAAAAAATATGTCTTTGACATTAAGAGAACATCAAAAGAAGTTTATGATCACGCAAGAAGAGCTCTGTATAATGCTGGCATTGTGGATCTTGTTTCAAGAAGTGACCAAACCCCACCAAGTTCCCCCCTTAAGTCTTCAGAGAGTAGCATGAACTGTGACAATTGTGAAGGTCTTAGCTGCCAGCAAACAAAAGCTCTGCAAGAGAAGTTACGGAAGCTAAAGGAGTCCATGCTTTGTATGGTGTGTTGTGGAGAGGAAATAAATTCAACTTTCTGTCCCTGTGGCCACACAGTGTGCTGCAAGACCTGTGCTGCCCAGTTACAGGTAATTACAATGCCATTAAAGCGTGAGTTAAATATGTGGGAGTTTGGGTTTTCTGACTACTTACGGTCCTGGATTAATATGTGTGTGCTGATGTTAGTAACATTGAATTTTAAAATAGCTTTCAGTGAACTAGTTTCAGAGGACATTCTGTTCAGCTGAGTTTGAAAGATAAGCTGTAGCTGTGCTAAGCTCTCCTGTGGTGAATCAGGGGCATCTTTCTCAGAATGTCCTGTTTTAAATATGGAGATCACAGAAAAGTACTGTTTGTTGTGTAAAGACAGTCTCCAGTAAAGGAGAAACTTTCAAAATATGAAGTAACCTAATTTCTTAAATGTCTTTCTTTCCAGTCGTGTCCTGTTTGCAGATCTCGTGTAGAGCATGTCCAGCATGTGTACTTGCCAACCCACACTAGTCTTCTCAATCTGACTGTGATATGATCTACGTATACACTTTAAACCCATCATGTCCTTTTTAAGCTGCACTAATACGAATTGCAACCATTGATTGTGAAGAAAGCAATCACTCTGGCACCAATCCATGATCAGAAGCAAAAATACTGCATTTTTTGAACATAAATATTCTTCGCTCAGCATGCCCAAGATGGTTTGGGACACCTTCCGAGAGCAAAGCTGTTAACTGATTCGTGTTACTAAAAAGGAAAATGATGCGTAAGTTTGTAGCACGGCAGTGTTGCCAAAAAGCTAGGGAGCCCTGGAGAAATGTGGTATATGCATTGTCATAACCGGCGAGAACAATGCAGCCTTTTATTTTACTCTTCCAATTCTTTTTTTAGTTCAGTCATTCCGTTTATTTTAATAGTAAAACTAGCTTTTACAAATATCGGTTTAGTATGGCTTGTAGCTTCTGCTTTTAGTCAATTGCTTTAAAGGGGGGAGAATGCTGGAGAAAAAAAATTGAAGTTAAAAGGGTTCATCAAGCAGCTGTGTTTGGTTTTCTTAAACAGAAAATCCTGATAGCGTAGACTTCAAGGTAGGACAAGTTTGAGGATTTCAAAGTGCTGAGGGTAGATCAGGAGAGTCTCTTAGTTCATAATACCCTGTGGAAGCACTGTTAAGAGGCTTCATCCACAGTTTTCAGGCAAAGTATTCCCATGTTTCCCACATCCAGCTTGGATGGTGATCGCGGTTGCTGCACTCAGTTGCCGTTAAGTTGGCTTTATTTTGGGGGATTGGTGTAAAACTGTTCATCATGTACCATTATTTTCTAAAATAAGGGTCATGCATAATTTTAAATGCCTTCTTTGGTTAATGTCTCTATTGGCTAGGTTATTACTTGCTAAAATGTTTTTAATCTCCACCTCCCCCCCTCCCATTTGGGCATTTGAGACTCCAGTTTCCTAGTATATTCTCCAGGATACAGAGGGAACTAGAGACCGTGTTTGGGTGCAATACTGGCTTATTCAAAGCTAGAAAAGTACACTGTCACTTTACTGAATCTTTCTGACTATACTTTTCATATTGCCTTAATGTAGCAGTAATGTGTGTTTATGCATCTGTTTCTTTGCACAGACATTTTGTCAAAATATTAAAACTCTACTTTTTTATGACACATTAGCATAAAAACCTTACTCTAAGAGGGTATTTATTTTTTCACTTTGTAAAGAAAATTTTGTTTCCTCATGAAGCAAGAGCTTTTGTCCTATATTGTAGGCAACTTCTGTCTTTTTATATTCAGATTAATAAAGGTCTTTAAAAATCTATGTTGTGTTACAGGGCTGTTTAATTCAGAAGTTCTTCTGCAGCATTACTGAACTGAAAACATAGTATGAAGTATTGATGTTCGTCAGCTGAATGTTGTGGGTCAAGTTCTAAGAGGGAGGGAATAAGGTTTCCTCAGGTGTCTAGAAATGCTGAGGGGGCAAATAGCCAGCTTTGTCTAGGCAATGTACTTTAAAACAACTTCTCTTCTAACTGTAAAATAGCCTCCAGAATTAACTTTGTGGAGAACTTCCCTGCAGTAACTTGCCCCGATACATGTGGTATATTCTAGTGAGAAACAGAAAATGCAGATGGAGTAGAGTAGTTCTGTTCAAGAAAGTTGCTTTTTGCCTGAAGCTGTTCCTCTGATTCATCTTTTACTTAAGACTCCTTTCATATTCTGGAAGAGAATGGTCCTCCAGCTTAAGCACTGGTAAGCTGTTACTGTAAGATGGGGCTAGGATCAGAGCAAAGCTTTCTGGAACCCATGGAGATAATTTGTGGAGAGCGTTAACTGAATTCAACTGTGCTTACTGCTATTTAAAATGCAGAGCAGAGTATTCTATTGTCAAAACAGTTCATCAACAATTGAAGCTTGAGGCCTTGGACTTATATTTTTAAGTTTAGGTTGGCTCTGAAACATAATAAAATGTCATCCTTTAGTGACTGTGTGCTACTGAATTTGCTTTCAAAGATAAGTTCTGGAAATAAGTTGTATTCTTCTTGTATGCCATTTACAGGAAGGAACAGGTATACAAGTACTTTCAGAGAAGGCTGTCCAACTTTCATACCAGTGTACAATGATGCTAAAGCATCCTCATTCCCTGATGATTCTGTTCAGTGCTAATACAATCACATTAGTAACATCTAATCCATCATCCTATTGCAACTTGCTGAAATGGATTGCAAATTAGTTAAACAGGTGTTATATAGGTAGCTGATTTAAAAAAAAAACCAAAATCAAAATAGGCAAATAACTAATAATTACATTTGCTGTGTAATTAGACATCCCAATAAAAATAATTCTGATAGACAGAACTCTAATTAAGGTAGGATCTGACAGATTATATGATATAGTGAAATTCTAACAGAGCATATGACTTCTCTGTAGGTATTTTCTGCCTTGTCTTGCAAATCTAAGCAGAGAATCAAACAAGAGCCAAAGTACAGGTTCAGGCAAGAGTCTGTCAAGTACTGTTTGTATCTGTGGCTGTTTGGAATCAAGGTTTGCATTGGCAAAGGTAAGTGTGGAGCACAAGCAGAGGCTAGCAGCTTTTTGCAGTTGGGAGAGGATGTGTTCAGTACAGTCCACAACCAGTGTTTTTAACAAAATGCTATGCAATTTTTGGGAACTGAGTACCAGGTAACCTATTCTGAACATTGCAAATCACTTACTAAAAGCTTCACTTAGTTTATAGGCAGGATTCAATGGGATGCAAAGAAAATATGAGTAGCTTTAATGTGTTCAGATAGCTTGGTTTGCAAGTGTTTAAAATGCAGTCAATTGTGCCATATTAGAGAAGTTTTGCTCAGCCATCTGAAACTGCCGCAGTGTGCATTGCTCAATGTTTACAGATCCAGTACACACACTCTCCTGTAAGATGTCCCGTGCCCAGTCCACGTGAGCTGCCAAGAGCTGTGAAAAGAGTAACAAGGAAACAATGGGAAATCTCGAACTCTCTGTGCTGTGTAGCTGTCCTTCAGAAAGAGCGTGGTCTCGTTTGCCAAAGTCCTGTTGATTCTCCTGAAAAGCTTTGAGTGTTGTAATAGATGTCAGTGGAAAAAAAAAGAAATGGCACAGTAGTTCCTGGAAACAGCTGGGTGACTTCTGGAGCCCTGTGAGTTGCTTGGACCTGGTAGCAGGGCTGTATTCAAAAGCAGCCGTGCAAAGAGACGGTTGGGAGGCTGAATCATAGGAGAGACATTTCTATGATATAGGTACATGCAAATGTTACATATTAATGAAGAATTTGGGGATTTAGCTATAGCTACACCTGTGCTACCAGGGCTGGGAACATCCAGCCCTCCCCTGGTACCTGCCTGGCTTTAATCCTCCCTGCTTGAGGGAAAGCTCAGTCTGCAAGGGCCTACAAAGGCAGGAAACTGAGATGCTTCGTGTTGCAACTGTCATGAAAACACAGCTCTTTAGCACGTAGTTGCTAATTCCAAGATTTGCAAAAATGTTAAAAAGACAAAGAAATGTGGAGTAGAGGCTTTGGTATTTTTAAATTATTTTGTTTTATTCCCTGAGTGCCACAAAAGCATTTACACAGCAGCATTCATATATTTAAGATTTATCTCCTTGTTAAGTCAGTGCTGTTGTGTTCCTCACGGAATGCCCCTGGGGAAAATGCTCATCTGCCAGCCTGCGCTGTTTCACTTCACAGCAGCATGCTGGCATGTTGATCAAAGATGGAGAACATTTACTGCTCAGATTTTCCTGTGTACGTTCTTAAACAACAAACGTTCTGCAGGGCATTGAAATTCTGACTTGACACATCTTAGCTTCAGCAGTGCCTGGCTGAGGATCCTTCTTGAATTCCACTCAGACTCCTCCTGTCTCCTCCATGGGTAGTAAAAGCCATTGTGGTTTCAGTGTCCTTTTGTTTTCTGTGAGGGGTGGTGTGATCTAGGAAGAGGTGCCAGGAGAAAGGGCCTTCAGAGCCCTGCCTGAAGGAATTGCTTCTTGCTGCAGTAGCGAAGAAACATACGCTGAGCTAGGCGTGAATACTTCGCGGGAACCATGATTTCTCCCCATGATGGATGGGGATGGAAGGTGCCTGGAGCAGGGAAAAAGGGCCTGCTGCTCCCCCAGGTGCAGGCCGTGGGCCTGTGGCTGCCGAAAGCAGGCTCTTTCTGCAGCTGGCCCTCAGCTAGCAGTTAGAGTGCTCATGCATACACCGAGTTCCTGAAAGGTAAAGGTCAAGCAAGCTTTCTCAGATCTAAACATCGGGTCACTTGCTGACTTCTTGCCAATCGAATTGGAGGATGTTTGCCAGCTGCTTGGAGCCTGGGGGAGGGCAAGATGCAAAGCAGAAGGAGAATCAGCCTGCCCCCGAAAGCTCATGACTTCCTCCATCTTCACTTCCACCCCCTCCTTATTCACCTGGTTGAGCCTCCCCGCTCTTTGCTGACTTTTCCTTGTTTCTGAAAACTTTTCTGTTCTGTCAGCAGTGATAGCTGGGTTCCATCACCAGGCGGTAAATAGGTAGAACTGAATCTTTCCTCTTATTACTGGGGTGCCAGATAAAAAAAAATGTCTAAAGCTTCCCTTTCAGGGTCACTTAATGGTGGGAAAGGGTATGTACAAGGTGTTCACTATTTCTATTTTTATTTATTTCGCTGGTGTCTATCTTCTCTGCTTCGAAGCAAATCATTGCAGGTAACGATAGACAGTAACATGGCAACGCTTTACACAAACAGGCTTGCTGGAGGCAGATCTTCCTCTCCTGCCAGAAAGCTGTTTGTCAGAGGAATCCATGCATCTGGCACCCAACTCCAATCAAAGCACTACAACCGTGGGAATTACAGAGACATTGGCAGCTCCTGTGAAGAAACAGTATTTGTTTTCCTTGTTTAGAACTATAGACAGTCAATAGAGGACTCTCATTCAAACGCTAACAATGATTGAAGTAAACCAGGCAAAAATCTTGGGCTATCACTCCAAAGCTGACCTATCTCTTGCTTCAGAAGCCGGAGTTCCAATGTGTCAGTACAGAAAAGACATGCCCAGCAGCAAACAAGCCCTCAGGATGCACTGACATACTCAGTGTTTGACCTTAACACTCTTTGCCTGTGCCCCAACCTGACCTGGAATTCTTATAAACTCCTTCAGTTCTGCTGTGGTTTGAGCAGCTGACTTCCACCTCAGCCTCTCAGAGAGCCACAGAGTGAGCTGAGAGCACCCAGCCTGCCTGGGAGATATGCACAGTGCCAGGGCACACTGACAAGATGTGTGTTATTCATAAGGGCAGCTGTAGGCTCTTTACATTGCACTTAGTGCATTGAAAGTGATGCTTAGCCACCTTGTTGCTGGGGCTCTCCTATGCTGGGGAAGATGTGCATTTGAACCTCTTCTGGGGGTGAAGTACATAACTACAGCTCCTCTATTCCCTGGCTGAAATATCCCTCTGCAGTGATAGGAGGTAGATGAAGACCTAATCTTCCCAAGTTAAAAAAAAAAAAAAAAAAGATTGCTTAGTTTCTGCTTTTAAGAATAATTGCAGTCTTCTTGGAGGAGACATTAGAGACTAGCAGGGAAGATCTGTGGGGAAAATCTCTTGGTAGGATGAACAGAGACAGAAATATATTCAGAGAATCATAGAATGGTTTGGGATCGAAGGAACCCTAAAGACCATTTAGTTCTATCTCCCTGCCATGGGCAGGGCTGTCACCCACCAGATCAGGCTACCCAGGGCCCCACCAAACCTGGCCTTGAATGCCTCTAGGGATGGGACACCCACAACTTCTCTTGTGCCTAACCACCCTCTGAGTAAAAAAAATCCAACTTCTAACACAAATTTCCCCTTTTTCAGTTTAAAACTATTCTTCCTTGTCCTCTCACTATCAGGCCATGTAAAAAAGTTGCTCTCCCTCCCGCTGATAAGCTCCATTTTAAGAACTGGAAGGCCACGATGAGGTCTCCCCAGAGCCTTCTCTTCTCCAGCTAAACAAGCCCAGCTCCCTCAGCCTTTCTTCATAGGAGAGGTGCCCTGCTCCTCCTGATCACCTTTGTGGCCCTCCTCTCTACCTGCTCCAGCAGTTCTATGTCTTTCTTGTGCTGGGGGCCCTGGGATACTGTTGTGCAGAAGACATCTTAGGTTCCCAAGTGCTCAACTACTGGCACTTTGCCCTCATGCTATGTTACTTTCAGAAGGGTTTTCCTCAAAATCAACTCTCATGTCATGCAAAAAGGCCATTACTGCAGATGTTTTTCCCATGTGGCAGGAAGCTCTGTGGCAATGGAAAAAAAGAAGCATAATGCCAAAACTTGAGCCCAGTCTACTAAGTGTAAAATCAGCAGCATAGTTGTAACTCATCTTGAAAATCATGTCTCTGAGCTAGAGGGGAACATGTGACTGTGAAAAGCAGAACCAGTGAGGGTATGGAACAAGTGACAGGAAAACAAAGGACAACTCCCCAACAGTCAAATACATTTCTGTGGTTTTTAATAATAAATGGAACCATGTCATATGCTTCTTTTCCCACACTTAGCTATGCAAACACCAAATTAGCAGCCCCAGGCAGCCGAACCTTTGTGACCTAACATCAGTGACAGCCGCAGAGAATGTTGCATTGGTGGTGCAGACAGAACCCCATGGCTAATCCTCAGCCAAGTGCTGTCTCCCTGGATTGTCTGGTGAGGATTCAAGTCCTTTGCCATCTCACTGACGCACATTTTTTCCCAGAGCAGTGGTGCCTGCTCTTGCCAAGCACATTTATGGAAGGGGTACAACAGTGTTGTTGAAACACCAACACCTTCCTGGACACCTGCTAAGAGGTATTCATGCTCAAATGGGTATAGTCAGTCTCATGGGAGTCTTTCCTCACTGTTGCAAACTCCCTGTTCTACTTCCTCTGCAGCTGTACTGAAATACATTTCTGCCAAGAAAGGTTTATTTGCATGTGAAAATTTACTTTGGGTTCGTGTTCTGTTCTAGTAAAATACACGTGTTCCAAAGGAGAAAGCTACGTATGTTGGTGAAAAGATATTTTAGTTTGTAGCTTTGTCCGGCTTAGGAAAATTGTCATGAGAACAATGTCTTCAAGCTTGCTATACTCTCAAAAATAGACATTCAGACAGGCATACATACTTTCAGCTTCTGCGAAGCACGAAGTTTCAGTCATTGGAAAAGGCGTTTTCATAAAGTATAGCAAGTTGTTAAACAGGAAGCTATCAGTGAAACTGTTCTGCTAATTCAGTGATGATTTTCTCTGTCACCAAATGATCTCCAGATCGAAATTTCACCTTCAGCTTCCACACAGCATCCAGTATAAACCTTTTCAGCCCTGAATTATGGCTGCTGCTGCATGCTTTGTTGCCTCTTGCATCCCACACTGCGTTGCCTGGTGTCTGAAGGTATGGTTCTCTGCCTTCACTATCACTTTCTCTCTGCAGACCCCAGTTTATTCACCTGTAATCCTCTTGCTGCCCCTCCTCCACAAAGCCCTGCCCATCTCCTCTGGCTCACTCTCATGCTGCGCATTGCCCTTCTCTGCACTCTGCATGCTTGAACCCAAGCACTGGGAGCAGACCACAAGATACCAGCGTGCGGGCACTGGGATCGCTGATGAGCTGAGGATCAAAGAAGCAGAAGACAGATGGATTTGCAGGAGCTGTATGGTCCCAAGACAGGGAGAATTCTCTGTCCTTTTGAGGAAGAAGCTAAATAGGGATCTTACATACTCTCTGTGATTCTGGGATTTTCCTAGTGATGTTCTTGAATCTACAGAGGCTTTGTGAAGAAATGTACATGTGGGTAACCCACCCCACACAAGAAGGACTTTAAGAAAATGTGATGTTCCCTATGTAGTTTCCAGTCAATGAGAGTTGCTAATTGTTTGATCCTTCCAAACATTTATTTCTCTGTGCTGTGTCTTAGCCTGCAGCAGGCTCCAGTCTGGACTGGAATTTTTGGATCTTATCTATCCATCTGAAAGGTTTGTTGCAGTGTTCCTTCTTAGAGATCATCTTACCAGGTAACACAGTTTGCCACAGAGACAGGACCAAGTTTGAGGCCACCATTCAAACATCAGATTTCATCTGTAAGGAGCAGTGGAAGGAAACCAGGTAAACCTCTGATTGTGAGTTCAGTGCCAGGACAGCCACCTCAGCAGCATGGTTTGGGTATGCTTCTCTTTTTTGCTAAATACTGAGACGTATTCTTCCCCCTGGCTGTCTGCTCCTGACACTCATTCCTTCCCTCTGGTTGGTACACTGAAGAATCAGGTAATTACTGCTCTGCTGTTTCCATCCTTTGGAAAATACCATGCTCTCCTCCAAAATGTAGATCTTTCTGCCTAAAGAGAAGTGCTCTTGGTGAGCGGGTTAGCTTTACTTGTTGTCTTGTGTTTGTTCCTCTGGAAAACAAAACACTTTCTGCAGACTTGCTCAGGGCTAAAAGAAGTGATTCATAAATCTCATTTTAGTGCGCAGTTCTCTATGTGGTTATTAATTAGGATGAGATATCATCCTTATCCCTCCAAGCCATTCATGGCCATCAATTCTGCTACAACTAACTGGTTGCTAGTTCTTCCAGACTGCTAAACCAGCTGGACTGTAAGAGGAGCATGTCTGAGGCACAATTTCTTGGCGGCAGAGGCACAATAGGACCTTCACCTCAAACATAGAGATTAATGCAGCTCTGTTCCATGTCTGGACATGGCTCTCGCTGGACTTTACCTTGGCAGAAACACAGCATAATGCTGGCAGGGATGGAGTGTGGCAGCCTCTGCTGCTCCTGAATACTCAGGCTTCTTCTGCTGGGCAAAAGGAGCAGAATGATAAATGGACTGGTGAAAGGCAGAGCAATGGTACTACAGAGTACATGTGCACACAAATACATGTATATATATATGTACGACTGTTACTGCTGATGCTACAAAGGAAATTTTGTATTGCTTGGAGACAACAATGACCTAGAAAATGGAGCAAGCATCAAAGAGTAAGTGAGATGGAAAGAGTCTAATCCTCCTCATTAAACTGCTCACTCTCCAGCAACAGATGGCAAGCTTGGGAGTGTTTGCTGTTAAGAAAGTTAGAGCCCTGGACCAAGGGGAAAATAGAATCCACATTTAACTACTTGTATATGTTGACTTTTGGAATCATTTCCAGTCATTACAACATCAGACATCCATACACTGACTCCTGGTTTTGGTCTCCCTCTGCTCTCTCATTTGTCTGCTGTTCATTTGTCCTGTGACCCAACATGACAGCAAAATGTTCGGTACTACTTTGCCATAAGTAGTAAACAAGCTTGGAGAAATATATAAAAGAAAGGAGAGCTGCAGCTCGTGGTAGGTTTTGTATAGCAGAGAAATTTTAACATAGGCAGGCAGGAACAATTATTATGTCTGCCTCGAATGCTATTCAGAGTAGCTGTGCCAATTTGCATCACTCAAAATCCATTTTACTGTGTTGTCTGTCTGATTGTGATTCTTGGATATCTTTTTAAACCTCAAACAAAGCATTCTAAGAATGACACTGAGAAAAAAAATATATATCATTTTGTCTTCTTAAAAATTGTCACCTGTGCAAGTCCTTCATGTACCACCAAATTTACATAACACACGCATTTGCTTATCCCTATGTATCTATGCATGCAGGTACATGCAATTCATTAGGTGGAGGTTATTTTTCTTCCTACCCTACATCCAGTGCTGATGGCCAAAGGTGCCATTCCCAGTTCCTTTGGTCGGGCTGCATCATCAAAACTCTTTTCCTACTATTGGCTGAATCCCCAAGGTGCTCCTGGAAAGGAAAAAAAATCAGCCGTGTGAGGTGATGGATGTGCTGTCTTACGGGAAACGGCAAATAGATTTCCATTAAAATACAGCATTAAATCTCACTTTTCTATCCCACTGTGAAGCAATGGGAAAATTATCTCATAAGGAGGATATTTCTGTGGTTTTGAGAGAGCTTCACAGCCTCACCTCTGTCACTGATACTGTCAAAAGTGGCACACTGCATGCCTTGAAGTGCTGTGCACTGCACAGCCATAAATCCTACATGGATTGATGCAGCAGGCTTAGTGCTGTCAGCCCCCGCTACAACAGGCTGTAGTGCTGAATGAGCGCATGATTTGGCAGGGGTCATGCAAGGTAGCAGGACCTTGCAACTGATCACATGCTTCCAAACAGCCTCGCATTTTCTGAGAGCTGCTGGGCGAGCAGCCTGGGTGTCATACTCTGTCTGTATCATTTAGTTTTGCCCTCAACTGTTTCTCCCAAGGATGCATCTGTGCAACATTCTGGGAAGCAGAGACATTTATCAGGCATTTTGTTGCCTTGTTTTCTGACCCCCCAAAAGCTACCTGTCATTTCCCAGTGCCATTGCCAAATCTCAGCGTGGCTGTTTTCAATATTTGTTAAAGCTGTGCTAACCTGTGTGCTGAGCAAGCCCTCCTGGCCTGCGCTGACCAATTGGAATCCCAAATTAGCACAGTGATTCTATTTCACAGGCTACCGGCCGATAGAAGATTTCACCTCGCTTGTGAATTTCCATGTCCTGAAATAGGTCGGAGAAGCAGATGGCCTTGAAAGAAGAGAAAAACAGAAAGGTCTGGGAGTCAGCCTCCTGCTGTGCTCCTTGGATGAAGCCCTTTCTGGTGGGCTGAGGGCTCACACGCAGTTAGGTGCACCTGGCACCGAGTAAACCATTGAGAGCATCCTAGGAATCTTTCTGACGTAACTTCTGGGGGCTTCCAGCAGCGTCCAGAAGAGGCGGCTTCTGAGCATCTCCACTGGGGACTTTGAAAAGAGCAGCAGAAGGAGCTTGACACCTATGTGTCTGAGGGCAAGAGAAGAACAGTTTTCCATTAGCGTGATGTTCAAGCTGTAATTAAATACAGGCACTGCCAACTGCAACATCTTTTAGATAACTGAGCAAGAACATCTCTGGGGAAGCTACCTTGGCCTGAGGTATTTTTCTCACTTCTGTAGACACAAGGAGAACTGAAATATCCATATTCTAGCCCTTTAATTCTCACTTCAATCCCAGCAATGAACAGCAGTCTCGGTAAGCTGAAGACCCCCAAGGAACACAAAGAGAAAACCATCACACTCCTGTGGTGCTTTAGTGCTTTTGAGGCCTATTTTTCCCACATGCTATGGCAGTATGTCAGGCAAAAACACTGCAAGGACACAAAACTCCATGCCATGTGTCATACAGATTTGCTTCCTGTTGGCTTCACATTTTCTCTTTTACTTGCCTTCCTCCCTGTGTGCCCACAAGCATCCGGTTTCTCTCCCAGTAATTCACATATCTCTCAGCTTAGTAACAGCAGCACAAAGAGGAGAGTCGCTGTGACCACCAGCTGTGTCTGACGATGGCCATGCATTGGTAAAGAGGCAGCACCACATGGAAACCCATCATGAATTCCTCCTGCTTGGTCACTGTGCTCCTGCCTGTGTGCAACAGGCACAGTACACACAAACAAACATATGTATGGAAAGAAGTTCCAGGGACAACCCAACCCAAGAATGGAATTTTTTTGGCAGCCAGAAGGCAATTAGTATTAGCACTGTTTTCTTCTCTCAGGAAATGAGCTCCACTGTCTAAGCCAGCCACCTGAAGCAGGTCTGAACGCAGCACTTAGAGCTCTCTGCCTTTCAGTAGCAACTCAGTCTCACTTGACCTCAGCCAAAAGCCCGAGGCTTTTCTGAGTGCTGGTTTATCTGTGCCCTAATTTTATGCCAATAGTTGCAAAAATCAAGAACTGATTGTTTATTTATAATCAGTGAGGGTTTTTTCCAACACCAAGCAATGAGTTTCTTAACGACATTCAAATCAGCTGTACATTGAGATGGAAATGGAGGATTATTTTCATAAAGATACCAGTAGTCCTTGTTAGAGGAAGTCTGGTCTTGCCTTCTCTGCTAATCCTTTCAGTGTATGTTTTCCTGTTTTGTTTTTTTTTTTTTAATTTTGATTCCTGTTTGATTTATATAGAGAAGACAGAGTATCAACGTACAAAAAATGTAGCCAACCCAAATGATTAAATCATGAGTTCAATACAAACTGCAGAACAATAGAGTAATTCATCTTGTCACCAACCTTGAAGAACGGATAAAAACACCTTATAAAATTCACAACAAAAGTTATCTGGGACAGATGTGACATAATACTGTCAGCAATGTACACGTAAAGAAAAAGTAAACAGTGCTAAAAAGAGAAGAAAAATTCACAGGCCTCTCTTCATATCAGCAATAGTACCAGTAGTACCTATTTGTTTGCAATAAATTCCTGATTTATTTTTGTTTATCAAATGTCATAGAGAAAAGGAATCAGTCGGTCAGCAAGACTGACACATGTCAGGGAATGTCCTCAGGGAAGTGTGTCATCTGTGCCATTACGTTTGACCTCATTTGTCTGACTCGATTTGACAATTTAGGCTGCTATTTTTTCTTTCTGCCTTCTGCACAAGGAGCATCTGCAGCTCGAATCCACCTAGTTTCACATCAAATCCCATCTGATCCTCCCCAGGGGTGTGGTTTGAAGCTATCTGGTGGATGGGCCACAGGTCCAGGAGGTGGGGTATGTTTGATGCACAGCTGGAGAAGAGCTTTTGGTGTTGTTTCTTTCAAAGGGAGCCTGCTTCCCATGTGCCAAGGTGCTCTGCAGCTTCATGTGCCAGAAATAGGAATAATCAGGTGGTTCATTTCAACACTATGTTACTGCACCAAATAAAATGCAACTGCAGATGCGACTGCAGATAAGGAACTTCATGTTATTCAGCACCCATACTAACCACACATGAGTTCACATTGCTCAACATTACTTGTCTGAAGTGACAGCAAGCAGCACAGAAGGACTAAGATTAAAAACTATGTTCTTTGGAGACGTCTTTATTTTCCCCAGATGACATCTATGACTTGAGTGATTTGGAAATACCACGGAGCAGCCTGAGGGAATAAAATTTTGAAGAAGCAGAGAGATTACCTTAGTGATAAAGCAGTCAGGAGTCTTTCTGGAGCCCCTTGTAGTTTGTTGGTATTAATGAATTTTGTGACATTTATTGTGTTTTACAGGCTGTAGCCTCTGTGTGTGTGAGAAGCCTTGCTCTAGGAGGAATTAAGGTTAGGGTTAAAGAGGCATGAGAATCACAAAATTGTAGAATCATTTGAGTTGGAAGGGACCCTCAGATGTCACCTAGTCCAACTCCCCTGCCATGAACAAGGACACCTGCAGCTACATTGTGTTGGTCAGAGCCCTGTCCAGCCTCACCTTGAATGTCTCCAAGGACATCCACCACCTCTCTGGGGTGGAATGTTGCCTTCCTTTGCAAAACCCCTGACACAGCTGACTGTTCCCAGACTGCACAGGGACTTTCTTAGAGGACATGGACCAAAGAGGCACACCCATCCTCACTCTCCTAAAATGAAGATAGAGTCTGCTTCTCACATTAACCCAGCAGAGCATTCAAGTCACCCGTTTTCTTCTCTATGGAAGCATCCGGGACCAGGAGGAGATGATACACTGAGAAGATGAAAAGCATTTAAAGAACTTTCATGATCACACAAGTCATAGACTGAGGTGATACACCGAAGTTCTTCAAGAAATACTGCACTCTTTAATGGATTGTCATTTCAGAGAGATTTTATTCAGCAGGTCTATGATCCAGTGAGTCGTTTCTCTACTTCCTTATTCCTTAACCAAGGTTTGCAAAGAAATATTTCTCCAGCTCAACGCTCCAAAACAAAACTACCATGACTGACCCAAAATGCTCCAGCTACTTCCATCTGTACTTCTGAGTAGTGGTTTCTGTGGGGAGGAGCAGGTCTATAGAGTCAGAGAATCATTAAGGTTGGAAAAGACCACCAAGATTATCTAGTCCAATCATCAACACATCACCACCGTGGCCACTAACCCATGTCCCTCAGTGCCACATCTACTCTGTGGTACTCACTGTTAAGTTTTTTTTCCAGTGCTCTCTCTACAGCTGGCTCTGAAATGATTTGGGAGTCGGGTTCAGCAGAATGTAGAAAAAAAAAAGACTTAAAAATTTCCAGTTTGGGTTGTAGGTTTTTTTTACATCTGAAATTTTTGGTGAAAAGCTATGCTAGACAAAATATGGTAACAGAAAAATAGTTTTATATTTAGTGAATGAGCACAAAAAATTCCACTTAATAAATCATTTGGCTTTTGGAGTTTTGACAGCCTCTGTACAAAATCTCTCAATAATCAGTTGCTTCCTTCCGCAGCTGACCTTACTGGTGTTTTCTAAACATTTATTCATTTAACATGAACTCCCCTTTGGAATGAAAATTCCATCTGCATCTTTCATCACATTTTCACTTGTGTCCCAACCCAGAAGAGCAAGGGAGTGCTACAGCCTATTTCCAGAGTCAGGTGTCTGAGCAGCTGGCTCCTCACCTGGCTCTTTCCCCACAGAGCCCACCTCAGAAGAGGGGAAAGCATCTTGCTGGGAAATGGAGAAAAGAGGCAGTTTTTCCACAAGAAACTCAAGATTTTGTTGCAAGCTAAGAGAAAGCAGAAGAGTTTTCAAAACCTCTGTTCATTTCTAAGTTATTTATTAGCCCTGCTGAGCCCAAACTCCCAGCCACCCATGCTGCCTACCTGCTGGCTTGCCACCTGCCCCTGGTCTTGAGTGAGCCAGTTGTCTTCCCAGGCAAGAACACAGGTATATATAACCCCTATAATTCAAGAGCTTCCTCTAGATTCACAGGAAGGCAGCAGTACAGCTGCACAGGCACTATTTGAGATGAGAGGTCTGAAGGAAATAGGGCAGGCTATCCTGGTGCTCAGTGTGAGCTCTGCAGCACTACAGCTGATACAGAAATAAATTAGAACAGTCATCTCCAGCTCATTGCCTTTGATCTTTCTTTGCAGGTGATTTATAAGAGTGTTTCTGGAGTTTTGTGCGCACCTGAGCATGACACCAGCGGGCAAAGGAGCTCATACTACACACTGACTTTTTATGCCACAGAAGAAAAAGGAAGATCCAAAAAAGCTTCAGGTGAAACTGGAAAATCCAAGATGTGTAAAATGGAAAAGGATAGATGGCTGAAATATACGATCTTTAAAACACATTTCCAATACTCTGTGGTCTCTGCTGTGTTTTGCATAGAATAGATGGAGGCAGGCAGGAATTTGGGAGGAGTGAGCTGCGATTCAAGGCTGCAAGTGAGCACCATGGAATCCTGTTCCCTTCTGCAGCCCTGGTGCTCACAGCCAGGGCACGAATCTGCAGACAGACTGAATTTAATATGCATTCTTCAAAATCAAATTAATACATTTCTGTGATATTTCAGAAAAAAAAAAGTACTCCTTTTAAAGCTAAATCTCTGACTTTTTCTGTCCTCTTTCTTCAGAGGGCCTGATATGTCACAGTCCCTTATGAGGACAATGGTGCTTTGCAAAATGAGTATCAAATGCTGATCCTGATACAATTTTGGTTCATATCCACTTAGCGGCTCTGCAGGGCTGCTGTGGGCATGGTGCTGAATATGGAACTGCTGGGGTTGACCTCTTTTGTCCTTTTTACTTCAGGGCAATTCCTCCTCTCATTTTGCCTTTTTTTTTTTTTCCCTCCAAGTCTTTATTCATTTCACCCAATTTGGACAAAGAGGCTCTCAGGAAAAAGCTGTCTCTCATTAAATGCTGGTAAAACCAGGCCCTCAGCCAACCTATTGTCCTTACAAGCAATCAAAATAGCAATAAGAATAAAAATGAAAATATTTGCATATCGTGGAAAAAAAAAAAAGTAGCAAATCCAATTAATGGACTTTAATGCTCCCAAAATCCACAATTCTGTGTTACTTCAGTTTTATGGTGCTCCCTTCTCCTATGCAATTTTAATGCACAATCCTGGCACAAGAGGTTTTCTCCCAGACCCTGTAGCCCCCAGCTCTTCCCTTGTCAGGATGGACCCTACTGGTGCTGAGCAACATATTCAGAGCTGCACACAGCATCAACTGCCTGGGAACCGGCAAAATCACTTCTCCCTAATCCTCAAAGCTTGCTTGAGCAGATTTGCTGGCACCGTGCCTGTGCTAGAGGACAGGAACATTTAAAATCACATAATTTTTTTGGCTCATTGAAACCATTCTGTTGCCTTGTTTTTTTTTCATTGCCATTCAGCTTGATTTGCAAGCAATTTTCTCAATGGAGCACTTCGCAGAGGTTGGGAGTGTGCTGTGCTCAATGCTGCATCCTAAGCGTAAGCCTCGTTGGTGCTGGTTTATTTTCTGGCACTGTCAACTTGTGAGTAATGCTCACCTCCCCACTTCTGGCACAAACCCTTTCCTACGCGGTCATCAGATGCCCAGTGAAGCTTACTCCATTCAGACAGATTCTCAACTCCTTTTTTACAGCTCACTTTCGGGATTCGTTGCTGCTTGTTAATGCAAGCCTCCGAGCATGCTGCTGCTGTGCATTTTTAAACACTTACCCAAATGTCATCTCTATTATTTCCAAACTCTCAGACTCTTTGGGGATAGCTTAGATGCAAATGAGCTGTCAAAGAAAGATTACTTGAACCAACATTCAGAATGACAAAGGCTTACAGCCTTCATGCACGGCTCACGGCTTCCAGCTTCCCAGTCAGCTGCTATTTGCCAAAATCAAGGGTTTATATGCACAGTCCAAAAAACTGCTTTGCTTTGTTACTGTGGGTCACAGTTTCTTTTCTATCAAAAGATTTAAATCTCTCAGATCTAGAAAAATTCTGATTTCTGCGGCGTCTCAGCGGTTGCTCAGCTACCCATTCACTCCACGTGTTCCTTGTAACTAAAAATGCATTTTGGAGGCTGCTGTCCTCTGCACAGTGGAGTTGCTTTTCTCTGTCCCTCACTGTATGGGGTTGTTGCACAGGTGGGTTGAAAGAACAACAGTATTAATCTTACCCTGGGAAATAATGAGCATTGCTTAGGCAGAACAAGCCAGGACCTCTCTTCCCAAACGCAGGCCCAAATTTAGCAGGCTCCATGAGGAGTTGTGATGCCACTGATATAAGCAAAGAAGGGCAATGAAGATGGTGAAGGGTTTGGAGCACAAATCTTATGAGGAGTATCTGAGGGATCTGGGATTAGTTATTCTGGAGAAGGGGAGGCTCAGGACAGACCTTATTGCCCCCTCCAATTTCCTGAAGGGAGGCTATGGTGAGGTGGGTGTTGGCCTCTTCTCCCAGGTAACAGCGATAGGACAAGAGGGAATGGCCTTAAGTTGCACCGAGGGAGGTTCAGGTTGGATATTAGGAAAAATTTCTTCTCAGAAGAGGGGTGAGGTATTGGAACAGGCTGCCCAGGGAGCTGGTGGAGTCACTGTCCCTGGAGGCGGTCAAGAAATGTGTAGATGTGGCACTGTGGGACATGGTTTAGTGGGCATGGTGGTGAAGGGTTGATGGTTGGTTGATCTTAGTGGTCTTTTCCAACATTAGTGATTCTATAGTTCTATGAAAAGTGCAGTTTTGCAGAGCCCTGTTTTGTAACTGCAGGTGGCACCCCTGCCTCTGCTATGGTGACACATTTTGCTAAGAGCTGGTTTCTTCAGTAGGAAATCAGGGAGCCCCAGAGGCTGAGGAATTTAAATCAAATCCTGACCTGCTTTAACAGTGAGTGTTACACACAGGAGATGCATATGCTCATGCACTCAATTAAAGTGGGCTAGCAAGCCAAATTTGTCTGTCATACAACCACTGACGTCAACAGAAGGCCCTCTGTGCTTGAACAGCAGCTGTCACAATTTGTTCTGAGTAATATTTAGTCAAAATCAAATGCTCACAGAGACAGCAGGTATTCTGCAGATATTCTGGTCTAGCAGTGAGTGGGCCCTGGAAGAATAGGGCTTGGGGTGCACAAGATCTGCTTAGCTCTGGCTTGCTGTGTTTGCTAAGAACCCCCCTGCCCGCACTGGCAGTGGTCCACAGGATGTCTTTTTCAGCAAGATAATGAAATGCAATTTAAAAAGTAAACACATACACTGCACTTTTCATCCCGAGAGCCTAAAAAGTGCACCTGGGCACTAATTAATCTGCTCAGCATCTCTGCAAAGTAAAGGAATATTTTTCCCCTTGTGTGGAAACTGAGGCACAAGGAAGTGGAAGATCTTACCAAAGGTCAAAGAAGAAATCCATCACAGGAGAAAAGAGTTTTCCTAATTGGTTAAAACTGTGGGCTAATGAGTACTCCCTGTAATTGGTGAAGATGTGTTCTGTGCATTTCACAGTTTATTTCTGCTGAGAGATGCTTTGTGCCCACAAACTGCTGCACCAAGGCCAAATATTTATCAGTATGTCATACCCAGTTGGTTCTCAGCCCAAATCACTGCAGTCTGTAACCCCTGCCAGCATATTTTTTAGCTTTATGGATCAAGAGCATCAGGTTTGATAACAGCCAAGGCTCTGTCCCACAGCACCTTCAGAGATAATAAGGAAAAGTGCAGTGCAGTCAAATATGCATGTTATATAGTGCAAGATAAAAGGGAGCCATGCGCCAACTGCTGATGCTGCTGTTCACAACATGCAGAGAGGAAAGGACATTGTTTTCATATGTGTGTCACTCCTTGAATGTGTCTGGTGGGAAAAGCCTTAGTACTTCCAGGCTCGTGAATTCCTGCTCATGTCCCACTCCACAGAGGGATGCATACCAGCACTGCCGCTCTTCTAGGCACCTCGCTTTGAGGTCAGCCTCTCATTTTGTACAGGGTCTTCCCACTCAGGCTGAAACTGCTTTATGCTCCCATTTTATTCTGCACTTGGTCAGTGGGATCCCTGTATTGTGATACATGTGATCAGAATCATCGTTGGCCTCGCCCTCAATAGCAAAGAACCCCGAGAGGATGGGGAGGGCATGGGGCCTGCATTGCCCTGAACCACCTAGCAACCTCTCCTTGCGCCGTGCCAGCCAGGGATAGTGGTTACAGTCCTCTCAACTTGCCCAGTTAAATCTGCTCCCTTAAGAATGAATCATGCTGACCTAGAAAATGTAGCAGGAATGGATATGTCGGTTACCAGGTTACTGCTGTGCCTTGCAAAATCACAGCAAGCTCTTTCCTAAGGGATGAACTTTCATTTCCTGCCCCAAGTGATAACATTCACTGGAAGCACAGGGGTAACCATAGTTTAAGTGGATTTAGTCATGACAGGGTTGAGACTGCGTCACTGGGAACTGAGCAAGACAGTAACAACCACGGAAATAAAAGACCCTTTTGCAAAAGATCCAAAGAAAGATTTCTGCTGGAGGCCAGACTACATCCCTGCAGCTGAGCACTGGAGAAAAATCTCGGTGGGCTCTCAGAACCCCCAGAAACTGCTGCAGCTGCATCACCACATCTATAAGGAAGATTTTTATGTGTTGCAGGGAATGGAATGACAGAATTTTACCTTTAAAGATTGAGAAAACGCCTTGGGCCCCTAGGCAGTGATTATTATTGACTTTAGTGACCACACTGTCACCAGCATAGAACATTCTGCCTGTATTCCCAGGCAACTTGGAAGAATAGATGGTGTATCACGCAGCTTGCCCATTTGCTTACAAAGCTGCGGTAGCTCTGAGAGTCAAAAGGGACATTATGGATCTATAATCTATTGCTTGGTCCATTGCAGAACTTCTGGCCTTTTGTCCTAGACTCGTCACTTTCTAGAGGTTTATATTATTCTCCTTCAAATACACTGCAGCATAGCAGAAATAGAAAAACTGGGAAAAAGAGAGAAGAATTTTTGATCTCAAGTGAGTATTACTAAAGCAGCAACCCTGGATGTATTGTCTCTTTCTTGAATCAATTCTAAAGGGGGATTTTCCAACTAATCTGCATTCGTTACAGAACTTGGAGTATTTCTACCATTGTGCTACAAGCCTAGGAGATCATGGGGCAGAATTTAGGCTTCCCTCCCTACAGAGTACACCAGTTCTTTGTTACAATTGTGAAAAATTAAAAGGGAGAAAGAAAAGGCTGAACACAGGCCAAGAAAAGCTATATGCCCTGGGAGCTAGAGAGAGTCATTTGTGGCACAGGTTTATTTACCTTCGCTCAGTTAACTTGTGTTAGCAGAAAAAATTGCCAGGTCTGCAGGGAGTGGGATAGCATCTAATTAAATGACTAACGATGCTATTAGTTGGAGAAAACAAACGCTTTTCTTTTCAGCTGGAATGGCACATACCTCTCCAGTGAGCACCTATGGAAGGGCTGAGTGTTAAGGGGGTAACACTTCTGATTTCTGGATTGCTGTGTAAGAAAAGGGCAGAAATCTGCTGTGCGTGGGGAACGTGGCAGCACGGCATTACATAGTTGAGCTTGAGGATCTGGATTTATTTTTATTTCCTGATTCTACTAAAACTAGCATTGTATATGCTGAGATCCTATCTGAAGAGGACAACTCTGAAAAAATACTTAGATACAAAATAAAAGGCATTTCACAAAACCGCTGGATTCTTTTTCTCATCTTGGTTGTTTTGGTTATGACTCAGAAGTTTGACTTTTCAGGCCACTTGGTATTTTGTTTACCAGAAAAGCTTCTTAGTACTTTGGACGATGGACGTGATTTGAGAGCTGTTTTAGTAAAAGCAAGTACACCGAGTCCTGCAAACAGCACATTTTTCATCACTGCTGTCAGTGTCCCAGATGCATTTGTGACATTCACACCACACTTAAGAGGAGCTAGAACTGTTCTGCTTGCAGGTGAGCTGACCTGCAGCATGCTTGGCTGTGCACATCCCCAGTCCAACCACAGCTCATGCATAAGGACTTGGTTCTACATGTGTGATCAGGCTCCTCCCAAGCAGACTTCATGCAAAGCACAGATGAAAAGTAAGTCCAGCCATGTCCACGGGGTCAGACTTGCATTTCCCAGCTATCACTTGAAATGTTGTCCTCCACTGAGACACAGGCACTACTCACATTTTCTGTGCTGAAAGACATCTGAGAGAGTACTAGCACAAAAACTCAGGGGTTTGCAAATGCTGAGCACATCTGAAAATCGGGTGCTTCATTCTGGTGCTTGTATACATCTGCTTCAGGAGTCTCTTCTCAGAAAAGCCATTTGCAAATTTAGTTCTAAATATTTTATCATGTCTATTCCCATCAGAAGTAGCTGCACAGATTAAATACAAAATGCCTGTAGAGTCCTCAGATAAGATACACCACTGACACAGAACTTATTGTTAATTATGATTAATTATTATTATTCTGCTGGCTGACAGGCATCTGACTGATGGATGCTTCCTAATCCCTATTCTCTCCCCAGATTTACTTCCTAATTAGCATCTTCTAGAACCTTGTAATCACATGCCATGCAAATGAACTGTACGTTATCTAGCCAGATAGATTACAGTAGATTGCCTGACTTCCTCTGTTGCAAAAAGGCTAGGAAAAAAAAAGAAACAGAAAAATTACACGATATAAATTGTTATTTTCTGTTGCGGGAAAGAAAGAAGTGTGGGGGGGGCTCGTTGCAGTGTTAAAGACGAAAAGCAAGCAGCTGAGGATGTGATACAAGAGTAAAGCTGCCCTCTGCAGGCTTCTCTGTCACACAAAATAAATTAAGGCACAGCACCTATAAGGCAAAATGAAGTGGTTCAGAGGTATGGGGAATAAACTGCTTCCTGCTGTGAAGCTAAAAGATTGCCTTAATTGGGAAAGAAAAAAAAAAGGATAAGATGTTCATTCCCATACACTCTTAGCTCCATGGGTCGGGGCAATTTGTAAAGATCTCTTCCAGGTCTTGCATGTCAAAGTGTGAGGATCACGTGCCTGTGTACATAGCAGAAATACAAAATGGCTGAGAAGGGAAGGGGCCTCAGGAGGCCCTCTTGTCCAACCCTCCTGCTCCAGAAGGGCTACCTAGAGCAGGTTGCTCAGCACCATGCCCAGATGCTTTGTGAAGATCTGAGCCTTCTCTTTGATATCCCCATCCAGCTGCGTGGGTGCTAGAAGCAGCATTTCCCTCACATCCCCACTTCTCCTGAAGGTCGCCACTTCAGGAACACACAGTAGTGCAGTGTGTCATTCACAAATGTGGGACACGCTCCCTCAGCCATCAGGAGGCTTCATTGCAGGATTTTCAGCACTGCTGCAACATTAAGAGAGAGAGCACGAAAGATGAGTGAGTCAGAAAACAAACAGCATCCCAAATCTTCACCAGTCTGTCTTGTCAGAATCTGTTGGGCCAGCTCTAATACCAGCCCTCTGATCTGAGGGTGTTAAACTGAGCGACCAAAATGGAACCGTGCCTGTTTTATTCAGTACAAGGCCTCCCAGCAGATGGTTTGCATGCTCAACAAGTACTCTCTGACAAAGCCATTCTGGAGCAGGAGCCAGCTCGTTGCCTGGAAGAAAGCAGCTCAGAACCTTCCTGTCAGGACAGCCTGCTGTTTCCAATGACTGAGATTCCAGTCTAACTTGGGAGAAAACTGGCAGCAGATGTCTCAAATGGACTCCAGTTCAACCAACGCAACACACAGCCATGCACACCTGCCCCTCAGTCCTCCCAGCCCACCCTAACCAAAACACCAGACTTGGACCCAGCCAGGCCGGAGGGATCACAGCGCTCAGCCCTGTTGCCAGCAGTGAGAGACTTCCCACTGACCATGCCAGAAATGTTGGTTCTGATCCCACAGTTCAGCCACAAAAATTCACAAGAATGGAAGAGAAATAGGAGATGAAAATCTAGGCAAGCTATAATTGGCAAACCTGAAGGAGAACAAGGAATGAGCTAAGATCTCCTTCACCTGATTAAGTGATGTCTGGAAGTGTTTCAACGACGCAGTGGGAATTTCTAAGTACCAGCCATATATACTTGTCAAGATTGCTTTCTCACAAAAAAACAATGCCAAGTTGTTTGTTCTGATCTGCCTGCCACTGAAATAGAATTTCACTCATTCAAAGGCACTTGCTCAACTATAAATACAAGGTCTAATACCAGCTGAGATTTAACCCATATTTGCCTGGAACTGGAGTCCCTCTCTGTCTTGTTTATATTTACTGGTTGTTAATAATTTCCTCAATCTGCAGACTTGTTGCAAGAGCAGTGTTTGTGATGTATAGTTTTTGTATGTATATATCCTGTGTATGTCTATGACCCTTTTGTTCTCCTAAACACACATTTAAACCCATACTAAGCTTCAGCATCAGAGGAATATAAGGGAATGAGCATTGCGTGTGTCATGGTGTTTTCCCTGCTCTGTGCCTCCACATTACTGTCATTCAGGAGGGAATCAGCATTGTACCCTTGCTCCCCTCTTCTGACTCACAGCTCTGTGCAGCCCTGCTCAGCTGAGATTTAGAAACAAACTCCAGTTCCTCTCTATTAAAGAAGAAAATGATCATCAATGTTTTATCACAGTCTTTTCCTAAGACTTCCTGTTAGTAGCCAACCATAAAGGGAGATTGGAGGGAAGGGGTGGAAACAGAAATCAGTCTTGTCAAACATCCACTCTTATCATGACAGTCAGATGTGTAAACTAAGCATATATCGACTTTTTCCAGGAAAGTACAGGGAAGTTAAGTTAATGAAGGCAAATTAATTATTTGTCCTCGTGGTTTCTGATGTAAGAATGCAGCTGTTCTTTATCAGTAGGATTTGTTATTAATGTTTCCTAAAGCTCAGTTCAGATATATACCCATGATCTTTGCATGCCACACTTCTGATTAAATATCAAATGGATTTTAAATATCAAAATGGTTCTGTATTTCTGAGCTCTGTTTTCAGTTGTGGAAAAAGAAAAACAAGGACTTCTTTTTCATCATACGCACGAGTTTTACATGACACCACCAGTGGCTTCTATGGATTTAGTCCCAATTTATTCTTACGCAAGTGAGGGAAGGGTAGACTCTATACTACAGAGTCCATAGCACAGAATATCCCAGTCTGCTATTCAATAGCACAAATGTAGGATTAGGAAAGTAATGAGGAGTAAAGAATGATGTCGTTATTTTTACCAAGTTTGGCACCGGACACAGTGATTCAGGAGTAGAGCCATTTCAATGATCAGGAATCAAATGTTTACAGCCCTTTATTTATCCCTATCCTTTTCCCCACAAGCTAGTGTATGTAGCCCCACATATCTCATTTAACAAATTCCACAGGACTTGTTTGCCTGGCCCCAAAGGGACATTGCAGCTCACTGATTTTCTTGACAAGTTCTCATTCTGGCAAGCGATGTACTACCACCTGACAGCAGAGTGTCAGGGTGAAAAGCTGAGAAGCAGCGTGCAGTTGTATACATGAAGCTCCAGAAAAACAGGAGCAAAAATAATTGAGCTAAACTAATGAGGAGTTAAAAGGGGGGAGAAAAGAGCCCCCCCATGTACTGCATCACTTGAGCTCAGGAAGGGCCAGTTGTGCAGCTCAGGGCAGTGCCACAGCAGCACAGAGAGCAGTGATGTGGGCAGAGCTGGCAGCGATTCGTTAGTCCAGCCGTATTCACTGAGGGACTGGCTGCAGCCCTAATACAGCGGGGTCAAGCGAGGGAACTGCAGGGAATGCAAATGTCTGCTGGCCCTCCAGAGCTTAATGAGGCTAATTGTTCCCTTTCTCACAGAGTCGGGCAGAAGGGCTCAGAAAAGCAATTGTGTTTTGCCTCTTTCTTTCAGAGGAGACAAAGAGCTGCTGCTTAGGTAGCATGGAGGACTTGATTATTGGTCTCCTTTAGGCTCTGCCTAAAGGGGAAGAGCCTTTGCCATCCAAACACAGTGGAAGGAAGATAGACGCACACGGGACAAAGAAATACCCTTATACACATCCTTTTAACTCAGGATACAGGATTAACACAGACATTACAATGCACCACAGGTGAACTGAGGTGTCAAATGGGAAACGGGACCTGAATGAGATCCAGAGAAATCTCAAGGGAAATTGTAAGAGAAGGTATGGAGGATGATAAAAAATAAAGAGGCATTTGGTAGCAGGATAGTCAATTGTGTTCCTGGAGAACAGCCATCTTTTTGTAAGGTGGAGCTAAGAGAACAGTGATTATGAGTCTGCCAGCAGCAAACGTTCATGGTATTACTGAGATGTTTCACAATTTAGTCAGGGGAGCTCCAGATAAAAGCAAAACCTATTAGCACTGTGTGTGCTGGGGAAAAATGGAATGAATGGTATCATATGTTTATATCACACCTCTCATCCTGAGGGATCCCAAAACACTCCATGAACCACATATGGTAGTGACTTCTGCCTTTGCTGAAATGTGGACAACAGCATGAAACATGCCAGCTCTTCTAAGTTCAAGAAACTGCACTGCTGCGTAGCAGCTTGGGACAAAGGCAGAGACAGGCAGGCAAAAATCAATATGCAAAATAACAGACAATTTGCTGGGCAAGGACATGGAGTAACAGACTGAAAATATGCAGTATTTTCCAGAAGAATTAATTATATTAATGCAAAAAGGTTTCGGTCAGAACTGGTGCCTTATTGACTCTGGATGCTGTATGTCCACTGGGACAAATAATGCTCTTGCTCTAGAGAGCTCCCCAGGAAAGGTATTGCACACAACACTAAATCCAAGCAAAGATGTGATGTTGAATTTAGCCTCTCGTTCTCCTCCAAGAACAAAATCATTTACATTTATTTGCATTTTATTCACAGAATGTATACTTCTATCTACCAACTATAAGGGCTATTTCAACATGGTTTATCACTGGTGAATAGATTTTTAAACATATTTGTTCACAGGAACAAGAGAACAGGTAAAGAGGATCTGTTTTCTTCCTAAAAAGGAGGAGTGCAATCAACAAGGTTTAATCCATGAGTTTCACAACACACTTGTCCTATTCGATTACTGAAGTGTGGTGGACACACAGCAGTGTACTAAATACAAAGCAACAGCTACACATCTAATGTGGCCTCACATGCTAATCATCTTCACTTTTCAAACAGCCTTGCAAAACTGCTGCATATTTTACAAGCTCATGCATTAAATTCTCCCTTCTCTTTTTATCATTATGATATATGAGCATATTTAACACGGTTTTATTTGCTGTGGGAGAGAGGCAGCATTTTCTAGGTCACTTTAAGAATATCTTTACCATTAGTCGGTGAGGAATTATGGGTAAGAAAGGCAGAGCGATGACAGCATAGTTGATGTTTATCATAATCCCTATGTAGGTGTGTTAATGAAATAGCATGTGACAGCCGATGAATGCAGCAGCTTTTACCTACATCACATTAAATTCTTAAAGCACAATCAAGGTCTAAGCCAGACATGTCCTCTATTTTCCCATGATAAGAGGCAAACTGTTACATGTTCTGCAAAAGCAGAACTTCCTGGACAAAGCATACAAGAAATTTAAAGTAACGTTAAGTTCAAAAGGCATAAGAATACAACTAGTACAGAAAAAAAATAAAAATCTGCTTTTATTCATTGTTTGTAGTGATTAAAAGATACAGTGCTTAATACAGTTCAAATATTCTGTAATGTGGTTTTTTTGTTTGGTTTTGTTTTGTTTTGCCTGTAGATGGTGCAGTTGGGCAGTAAAGTTTCAAAGATTTTCTTTAAATAAAGATTAAATTGGGATCAAGAGCTAGGCATTACCAGATGTTCACAGTTTAGAAACATTTTTTCCGTTCAAAATTTGCAGCAAGATTTCCACCCAACACAAAAATACCAAGGAAAGCCCAGAAAATAAAGAAAATACTACTTGTCTATGGACTGCCTTTTTATTAATTATGTGCCTTTCACTCATCTCAGAGAGCAATGGCAGCGTGCCTACTGAAACAGGCTTTGGGCACCAAACCAAAGCAAACATTTACCAGGGTTAAAAGAGACAATGTTCTGACCCTTCTCGATAAGCAGGAAATGGACTTTCAGGACATTAGTTTGTCTTACTCCCAAGAGGCTGACCAAACCCATGGTGTGAAGCATAAAAAAACTATTTTTTTCTTTTCAATGCACAACAGTATCTGTGTTAACCACCTCAACTCTGAGTGACACAAACTCCAGGAAAAACCTACGGCAAGATGGAGATGAACATAAGGGAAGCAGCATGTTGATACAGCTACAGTAATAATTTAAAACTAAAAGCAAAGAAACAAGTGACAAAAACAAAACCACAAAACACATGCAAAAAAAAAAATTAAAAAAATCCAGTCCAAGCCAAACAGCAATGCTAGCATTTGTGCTGCCTCAACATTACTCCAACTTCACTAGTGCAAACTTTGAAATCAGCTGCTTGCAAGACAAAAACCCTTGCATAAAAGTGCTTCTTGAATTACCCCCTCCTTGCACGAGTAGGTTGAATTGACACTGGATTCTTGGGAAGTCAGCCTAAAAATGATGGATGAAGTTCAGCTTCAAGCTTACATTAAAGTTTGAATGCAAACACTGAGAGAAGGGTATTGCCAGACCCAGCAGAGTCTGGCTTGTCACAGTGAAATTCTCATGCACTGTCATGACAGTGGGTGATTTGCTGACAAGAAGCCACCAGCTGCTATGCAGGCAACACAAGAAATTCCTTTTTGCTGAGCTCTTCCTTCTCCACAATTACTTTTATTCATTTATTTGAAAATAGAATGTTATTCACTGAGGCAGTTTTTCTACCTAACTTAACTTGCTGTTAAGAGAACATGACCTAGTATCTAGGTAACTAACATGGTCTAGCCCAGATATAAGAACTCCATCCTACTAGTCTGAGATGGAGAGGCCACATAGCCAAGGTATCCTATAATTTTAGAGGGTAAGAGATGCAAAAAACAAGGTCATGCATGGGGTTCCAGGGCCAAAACAAGATTATGAAAGAGGAATATGTAGAAGAGGCCCTAGAAATGTCCATCCCCTCCAAGGGGAGTCCAAGGAGCCAAGGCACCAAGGAACTTTTTCAGAGCTATAAGGAATAAGAATAGGTGGAGTCCACTGTCAGAGAGCCCATTCCCTACTGATCTTTGTGGTGGTGCGGATAACCACACTGGCTGATGCTAGGAAGAAGCTGATAAAGCAACTGTGGCATTGCAGGCAATGTGTATACAACACAGAGACAAAACCTCATGTGGGTGGAAGAGCTCAAACAGTTGGCACAGCATGGAGTTCTGCCAGGCTGAACATACCCTGAAATGAGAGTTGAGAACTTTCCAGTTTCAGTACGAACCCTAACAGTGACCCTCTGTATGATTTCAGCCATAAGGACATAAAACTCATGGCCAAGTTTCAGCATGTTTTGGTGGTAACAAATCCTAATGATAGTAACGGGAATGAGTCCACTGTATTTGCTGTCTGAAGTCAGTTTATATGCCAAATCAGTGTAGGCTGCAGTACTGCCACTTGTCTCTGATGTATTTCACCCAGTAGCGGTATTAAGTAGGGACAAATCCACTGAAGTCAGTAGAGTTTTACTAAATGCCAATCAGTCATTATCAGAGTTTAGATGTGTAACTTGCACGATTCTACTTCATCATTGAATTTGTCTTTCCCTGCCTTTCTCTTAATGTAACAGAGCTTTAATGATGACTATGACCACCTAAAAAAGTATTTAATTACAAGAATTTTTAAAGCCCCTTGAGATCTTACAAGGGAATCGTAGAATGGCTTCTGTTGGAAAGGACCTCAAAGATCATCTAGTTCCAACCTCCCTGCCATGGGCAGGGTTGCCAACCACTAAGTCTGGCACCAGATCAGGCTGCCTGGGCCCTCATCCAACCTGGCCTTGAACACCCTTAGGGATGGGGCATCCACAACCTCTCTGGGAAACCTGTTACAGCACCTCACAACCCCCTCAGGGAAAAGCTTCCCCCTGACATCTCATCTAAATCTCCTCTCCCTTAGTTTAAAACTGTTCCTCCTTTTTCTATCCCTATCTACCCATGTAAAAAGTTGATATCCCTCCCATTTATAATCTCAGTTTAAATACTGGGAGGCTGCAATGAGGTCTCCCCAGAGCCTTCTCTTCTCCAGGCTGACCAAGCCCAGGTCCCTCAGTGTGTATCGTACTACAGCATGACAGAGTGGCTGAGGTCAGCAGGGACCTCTCAAGGTCATCTGGTCCAATCACTGCTCAGGCAGGTTCAGCTAAGGCAGGTTATCCAGCACCATGTCCAGCTGGATTTTGACGTCCTCCAAGGGTGGAGAGGCTCCATAATCTGTCTGGGCAAACTATCCCAGTGTTCCATCACCCTCACAGTAATAAACATGTTTTTTTTACATTCAAATGGAATTTTCTGTGTTTCAGCTTGTGCTCATTTCTTCTCATCCTGCCATTCCTCACCACTGAGGAGAGTTCTGAGCTGGTTCTGTAAATGGAGTTCTATAGCAGCAACAGAATCTCTCTTCCACCCTGGGAGATGGCTGAAAATTTCCATGGAAATAATCTTATTTTCTTTTACAGTATGTGGTGTTAGATGTGATTTACAGAAATATCAGTTCACAATGGATAGTACACAACAGGTTTTGTCCCTTTTAAATAAAATCTGCAGTCTTTTTTCAAAACAATAAAGCCCTTCAGTACATCACACTGGACCGGTGCATGGCCATACATGCTCCACCATGCAATGGTCCATACACTTTAATTTGTATCTCACTCCCTTGGACAACTAGGGCAGCTAGTACTTACAGCACTCTGCCAGGTAGTCTGAGTACAGTTTAGGCACCAGACTGTTTCCAGAATGTAGCATGAGTGAAAGCCCCGGGTCATCTGAACAGATGTTACAACTGCATTCTTGCAAGGACGAAGAATGGGCTTGGTTCATTCTATTTGTCAGTATATACAGGCTCTAAATTAATAAGCCAAGGAAGGCCAGAGTCTCATTAATTATTAATTGTTATGATTACTTATAATTAGCATTTTAAACATGCCAAAACCAAAAGATATGGGCACTGACACTTACTCATAAGAAAACTGTACCCTGAACAAAAGGTTGTCCTACTGAACTCAGGGTGGGACTGGGGCTCAGACACTGATTAGTAGGATAACTTAAGACCTTTGAATTTAACGAAAATATCTCTGGCATGACTCTCTTCTCTTTAGAACAAGTGCTCTTCCCGCATGTGGCTGATGTCTGCTTGGTACAGCTATGTAGGTCAGGGGTGTCAGCCCCTCTCATCCCATTTCTGGTGACTATCAAGGCCAGCAAAAGGCAGTGTAGATGCTGCAGTACCAGTGATAGTTCAGAGAAACTCCCTTATCTCCAAAGCCAAAAGAAATCTGCTTGCATTTGCAGGGTTTGCTGAGTTAGGTCTCTTGATCCAGCTACTGGCAAATGCTTTTCAGAGTTGACAAGGTCAAAATTCAAACAGAAAAATAAAAATGATTTTAATTTCTTGTAAGAAAACAAGGTTATTTCCCAAACATACAGCTTTTCCTTAACAGTGAAACAGCTATCACATATCCTGCAGCGTGTTGCTCTTTCCAGACGTGCAATTTTCCTATGAAATTGTCACACACAGTTTGTGGGAGCACTCAAACATTTGTGGGAGCAACACTTACACTACTGCTCACCCCATCCCTTAAACACACAGATAACTCTGTTACAGGCTGTCTGTATGGAGCTGTATGAGGCTACAGTAGTTTACTGGAAACCACAGCAAAGAAGTCAGCATGTGCTTCCGTTGTCAGCGTGCATCTGCTGCAACCATCAGGCTATTTTTCTGTTGATAAATAATGACAACCTCACTAAACATCCACCTGTGTCTGGTGCTCTGAAGTTACCACTGATTGGCTTGTTTATTACCAAGGATTTGGTGAGGAAGTTGTTTCTTATTTAAACCAGAAGAAAACTGAGTATAGATAAAAAGGGATGTTTTTAATGCCGTATACAATTAATCTGGTAAACCATAAGTGACCAAACTCCAGCTGGATTTTGTGTCACTGATCACAACCATTTGAACGCAGAAGTTCAGTCAGTCAGTGTTCAGTCCACTTCACTGTCCTTTTATCTAGTCCACACTTCAACAGCTTATCTATGAAGATGTTATGGGAGTCTGTCAAAAGCCTTTTGCTAAAGTCAGAATAAACAACATCCATTGCTCACATTGCTCACACCCCATCTACCAAACTAGAAGTTAGCTGGGCATGATTTTGTCTTGGTAAATTCATGGCAACTACTTCCAGTCAGCTTCTTGTGCTTAATGTGTTTGGAAATAGTTTCCAAGATAATTTGCTCCATCATGCTTCCAGGTATTGAGGTGAGGCTGACTGGTCTGTAGTTCCCCACGCTCTCCTGCTTGCTCTTCTCAAAGATAGAAGTGCCATTTGCTTTTTCCAGTCCTCAGGAACCTGCCCAAACATTATGATCTTTCAAAGATAATGGAGGTGGTGTCACAGTGGCACTGGCCAGCTCCCTCGGAACTCGTGGGTGAATCCCATCAGATCTCATCAACCTACACATGTACAAATTGTTTAAATATTCCCTAATTTGATCCTGCTCTGCTGAGCAGCACAGCATCATGCATGGATTTTCTGGGGTTTGCAGGTATCACCGATAGCCTCCAACTCCTACTAGCCACAACAGTGCTGAACTTTTGCAGGCACAGTGCAGTCCAGGAGCTCCTCTCTTGCTCCTCAGCCTCCCATCCACTCCATGAAGGGTAAAGAGAAGATATGGTGCCAGGCAGGGACAGAAAGCATTTGCGTTTTCTCCATTCTTGATGTTCTTTGCTATACACGTGCCACTTCCACAGGACCCATTCTCACCAATACTAACTGCTCCCGAACAAAATGTTAATTTATTATTGAACAGTAAATGGTGAGAAATGTAGTATGTTTCTAAAGGGCAAACTTTAGTAGCTCTGTTATACTGGTGAGGCCTGTGGAGAAATCACCAAGTGAACAGCATTTGTTACGCAGATGAGACTGATTGTAATGGGTCTTATTTCACCCAAAAGTTTCTGCGAGAAGAGCCTCAATGGCAAAATTCTCAGGGAGTATCTTCTGGAGTTGTGAAGCTTCAAGGCTTACTGGAAGCCAGATTCAAGTCTTCTTCACCTGGACATTCAAAACAGCAAGCACCCAAACGTCTGCCTGCTGCATAAAGGCTGGGTGCCACACCCAGGCATACTAAATTACCCAGGACAGTAGGGCAAAGAGGTTGTAAAGAGCTGTGCAGGAGGGTGTTGACTGGATGCGTGCAACTTCTAGATAAAAAAGAGAGCGCTGCCTCATCCTGCTATGTGTGCAAGGAAGGGAAGCCAGCAATGACTCTCTCCTGCTTCACTTTCCAGTCACTGACAACACTCGTGCTTTGCAAAGAAGTCCAAGTCTTCACAACCCACTGACTTTGTAATGAAACAGACTTTAAGCTCAAAGATCCCATGGAACCTTTTGGTACCTTTATATCATCCCAGTGCCAGTAGAAGTAGTCTGGACCCAGCACACCTAATTCTGTTGCTATGGGGTTTTTATGCCCTTCTGTTGCATTGAAAATGATCATATAAAGTCCCTGATCGGGCTTCTCTATGACTAAAATAAGAAATGCGTGTGCTGAGGCAGCTGCAGGTGGCTGGCAGCCTGACCGCTCTCCTGTGACCAGCCAGCTGCAAACGTCTCACTTCTAACGCCGAACACTTGCACAGCCCCTTCACTCAGCTGTCACATTTGGAACCAGCTCGGGGGGTCCGAGAGCCGGGCACAAGCGCTTGGGGAAGCGCCTCGGAAGCCCTGACTTCCATCGAGACCTTGCCGCGCAATGGCCGGCCCTCTACGAGCCTGCAAAGTTTGGGGCGGGAAGCGGCGCTCACCGGCGCGGCCGCCTCAGGAGCGGGCGGCGCGAGGAGGTGGCGGTTGGTCGGCGGCCATTGGCCCGCGGCCGTCAGCCCGCAGGCGCCGCGAGGGCAGCGGCGGGGGAGTCCCCAGGGCAGCGGGCTTCCCCACCGGCGCGGGCAGCGTCAGGGCCGCTCGGTCACACGGAGGCGCCATTTCCTCTGCCCTTGCTTTGCCCTTAAGTCCTGTGCCGGCGGCCGTGCCCGCGTCCCCATCTGTCTCCCCCGCTACACACAGGCACGGCAAAGAAACAAGGAGGGGGAGAAGGGGCAGCGGGTGCGCGGCTGACACCAGCCCGCTCCTAATAAAGCGATGGGGCCCGGCAGCCGCGCCGCGCTCCCCGCGCCCTATAAATAGGCTCCGTGCGCAGCCCGCGGGCTTTGGCCGCCCCGGCTCGGCAGGCGGCGCGGCGCAGCGGAGCGGAGCGCAGCGGGGCCGCCGCTGCCGCCAGGAGAGCCCCCGCAACCCCAGCAAGATGCCCCGGGTAGACGCAGACCTCAAGCTGGACTTTAAAGATGTCCTGCTCAGACCCAAACGAAGCAGCCTCAAAAGCAGATCCGAGGTGGGGGCACTCAAACCCAGCATGCTTTCTCCGCTCAGCCCCTGACTTCCCCAGCCCTCCGCCCTCCTTCCCTCCCTGCTATATTTTTATCCCCCACTCTAACGTAGCCGTGACCTCCCCGATCGAAACGCCCTTTGCGAGGGGGGTGGGTGGATGCGGTGCTGCTTTCGGAAGGGGCGGGGGGAGAGGGGGAACCTGGGGTCGCGGCGGGCGCAGTGAGCCGGGGCCCTGCCCCGCTCCTCGGCCGAAGAAAAGGGAAAATAAAAGGGTCGGGGGCTGCCTGCTGCCGACAGGTGCCGCTGCGGAGAGCGGGGGGGGAGCTGCGCTGTTTGCCGGGTGCGCGGGAGTGGGGCTGCGTCTTCGTCCTCCGCCTCCGGGCCCGTGGGCAGCGCTTTACCGCTGGCACACTCACATAAAAAATGTTCCCGTGGCTCAGCTTGCCCTGGGCTGCGAGCCCATCGGGTGGCAACGGGAGCGGCGGGGTCCGTTCCTCCCGTAGCCATTGTAACACCTCCCGTGGTCTGCTTCGCTCTGCTCTTTGGCTGAGGGCATGCTGTGAGCAGGGAGATCCCCGGAGCTATCTCTCACCCCAGATCAGGGAAGATCCCAGAAAATCCTGTGGGGATTGCCTCCACAGAAAAGATGGCCGCCTCCGGAGCGAAGGTGCCTTCTGGTTCACCTCGCGTAACCCCGAGGCTGAGAAAGGATTTACTTTGACTGATGAAGGTTTTATGCTGTGCTGGGGGATGGAAAGAGGATTAAGCTTTTCTCCAAGGGAAGCAGAGTTGTGAGAGGCTAAGACCAAGGGAGTGAGGCAGAAAGAGAAGCCTGGAAAGGGCAGCAGGGGTGGTTGTGTCTGTTAGGGGTGCGTGGATGGGGGTTTGGGGCCAACAACTGAGCCAGAAAGTTTTTGCCACTGTACAGGTCTAAGATTGGAGGGACCTTCTCAACAGAAGGGTCACCTCGGGTTAGTCTTTTTTAAATTACAAGGATCAATGTCGAGGCTGAGCAACTTCATGGCACATAGCTACTGCTCATAAGGCTTGCAGGCCCCTCACATGGCTCTTAGGCCCCTTCTGGCCTTTTTCTTTTAGCACCCGTGGTCCCTCTCTAAAAGTCACTGTGCCAGCCTGGCAAACAGGTGGAGCTGTGCTCCAGCGAGTGGCACATCCCTCCTTCCGTGTGCTGTTGGATATATTTAGCAGTGTGCAGGCTGTGGATAGAAGGGTTGCTGGGAAGGGAAAATGATAGGGGGAACATGAGCTGATATGGCAGGGTTGTAGAGGGTGGCTATGATGAACTGTTAAAAGCATTTCAGATGAGAAAAAGTGCATGTCATGAGGGGGGGGGGTCAGTGGAAACTGATGAAGGTTAAGAAATTGGACACCATCACTGAGGCTGTAGCAACAGGAATAAACAGTGTCTGTGAGAGCCAGATCTGAAATGGACAGCCACAGTCTGCCTCAAAACAAGAATATAAATAAATAGTGCTGGCAGAGGAACAGAGGTAGCATACTACAGCGCCTCTTACACAGCAAGCTGCTGCTTTGAAGCTTTTATCAGCAAGGGTTTTGCTTTTTTGGTGTGAATGCCTCAATTTGCACAAGGCTAGCTTTCTGTGCAGTCAGCTCCTTAGCCAGTTTGGGCTGTTTGCAGTTCTTCTTGTGGGTCTGCTATGCTGATACTTGGTTTTGATTCCGTGCACTGTCTTCATTTTCTATCATTGCTTTCTCTTTGAAAAAGATACCAGAAATCTTAAACTTTGAATTCAAACTCAGGGTAAAATTGTTGAAAGCAAGGATTGGAGTGGGAGACTGTAGGAGTACAGCATTGGCTGTCAGTGGCATCTTAGCACTTGTATAACCTCTTACTCTTGCCTTTGATGGACTTAGCCTCTGCAGAATGTCCCATGTAAGCGCACTGGACATATAGTCCTCTAATTTTGAATTTGAATTTGTAAATTTAAAGAAGTCCCGGGAGCTTTAACAGAACAGTCAAAGTCCTTGTATTTTCATATGCCAAAGGTCTAGGTAGGAGTTAAAAAAAAAAAAAATCCATTTAATGATCTATTTTTTTTTTCTGAAGGAACATTTACTGTTGTTGAAAGATGGCGAGCAGTCCTAGAATCTGAAGTTATTTCTTCTTATGCATAGAACAATAAGCTATAAATTAGCTTTTTCCACGCAGAAAATAGATTTTGGAGTTGTGGATCTCTGAAAGCATCAGCTCAGCAGCATTCAGTAAGACAGAGGTCAGAAGAGTTACTAGAGGAACTTGATATGCTCATGTAGAGTACACAAGAATATTTTTCACAAGACTAGCATTCCATGCCAGAGTAGCTATAGAAAATAGCAGCAAGGGTATCAGCAGTAATGCTTGCTTTCCAGATGAGGAAAAAAAAAAAGAAACCCTAGGACTATCCAGTATGGAGAAGAAGCAACTGTGGTGGATATGATAGAAGTCCAAGAAGTGAGGAGTGGAATAGAAAAGGTGAAACTGAGAAGTGGTTGCTGGTTGCCTCTCACGAAACAAGGTGCAGGAAGCACTGAATGTAGTTAGGAGGTAAAGGTCATGCTTTTTATGTAATGTATAAATCAGCTTTGGAATTTATTGCTATAGAATACCAGAGACACTAAAAATATGAATGTTTTCAATAAAAGTACTGGGCAAGTTCTTTGTCCATGAGTGGCTGTTTAACACAGTGGATTGGAGAAGGTTTTTGTCTTCAGAGGTCTCTAAACACCATCTTCTTGGGACCTGGAAAGGCAGGCTAAGGAAGGAATCTTTTAAAACTTGCCTTGGTTTTGGTGTTTCCTTCCCAAACATTTGGTATTTGCTCTTTGGAGAACTAGAGCGCCACATAAATGTCTTCAGGCCTCTGCAACATTTCTGCTTTTCTTATACTATGAAAGCCTTATTAGTGGAAGCCCTGCAATTATCTTACACAAATGCTGTTGTTACAGTATTATCAGCTGAGTGGATAATTGCATGAGATCCCTCTAACTGGTTGGCTAAAGGAAGTCATATATTAAAAGTTACAGTAGATGAAAGTGAGAATCACTGACATTAATGGCCTCATATTTCCTGTGTAGCTTTGCATCTTGCCTCAGACTTTTCTTAAGTTTACTCATCTTAAGTTCATTTGAAAGAGATTTTTACTCTGTATTAATGTTTGGTTGTGGGTCTGGTACCGTTGTCTCTGTAGGACTAGTTGTGTGATACTCTGTTTTTCCTTGTTTCTAGTTAATAATTGCATAAAAAGTGAATGAAATATAATTAAATGCCTTCCTTGTTCTATCTCCCCTTGTTAGCTGCAGCAGAAATTGATAGAAGAATGCTGTGTCAGCAGAGATGGGTGGAGAACCAGCCCTCCCTGATTGTGAATGGGAAGAAGGGCGAGTCTCAGTTAAAATATATCTTAGATTGTCCTCTAAAGTGACCCTTCACTTACAAGCTTAAGCAAAATGATGCATCAGTGAGACACCAAGTTGTTTCTCTTAAACCAGTTATGAAAAAAAAAAATCACCATATTAATCAGTCAGAACGTAGCTGCAATATGACAGAGCTCAGAATACATTGTGAGTGTATGATCAAAAGTAGTCTATTTTTAATATTGCCTGTTTACTGGTGCTGGACTTCCGTTCAGGCCAGGTCACTGGCAGTTCCTGGATCAAGGAAGTGAGGAATAATGAAAACTATGAAAGAGCCTTCATTTTCACTGTGCCATTTCAAAAACTAAATTAGTATCTTACTGTTGAGCATTTCTTAGATTTCTTTTCCATTTTGCAAGATGCTAAGCAGACCAGTGGGAGCTGATCAAATTTTGGTATTCCTCTTGTATTAGAACAAAATACCTGATGTTACTGCAATCATTTGAAAATGCTGAAGAAGAATTAACTTTGAAGGCAAAGGCTGACACAGTTGGAAGAAATTAACTTAGAAATTAGCTTGCCTTATGGTTTAATGAACAAAGGTATGATTGTATGATTCATATTGTATAGCCAAGAGTAGCTGGCAAGTATAGCAAAGAGTAAACTTGGTTTTGAATTAATATATTGTCACTTACATTAAAGAATGGGACAAAGCCATCAATGCCCTGGAGTCAGGGGGAATTACAACTCTTGCTTCAGTGGATCTATGATTTCACCCCTGGTTTCTCAGGCAGCCACACAAACAGCTGAGGTTACTTCTGTATAAAATCATCCACAGTTGTCATTGTCCTTTCTTTCCCTATCTGTTGCTTCCAAACACATCCGCACTCTGTTTGTTGTTGTTGTTCTTTTAAATATCAACCCTCTTTTTTTTTTTTTTTCTGCAAGAGCTCTCTAACACAGAAAACAGTACTTCTTATTTCTGTTTTCTTTGTTATTTGGAAGGCAGAAGTTGTAATTAATAAATGAAATTAAGTGAGGCAATAGTTGAATGAAAGGAGGAAAATCAGAAAATTTGAGGAAAACTAAGAAGCATTATTCAAACCTGCTTCCAGTGCAGTCAGTTACAAAACTCATGAGGATTCAGTCAGTTACTGAAAAGAATGTGTGCCTGTTTGTTGCAGGTTGACCTCACGCGCACTTTCACCTTCCGCAACTCCAAGCAGACGTACACGGGAATTCCCATTATAGTGGCAAACATGGACACTGTGGGGACATTTGAAATGGCTGTGGTTATGGCTAAAGTAAGTCTTGGTTCTCATTTCTACAGCAGCGGGGAACCCAGTGGGTAAGGGTGAACAACCCTTGTTAACTTTTAGCTATGACTGAGAACGGGGGCGAGGAGTTATAAAATGAAGAACAATAAGGTATGGTCATCCTTCAAAGCTGCTGTACTTTTACAGCAACACCGTTGCCTGGAGAGAGAGAGAGACCCAGATTAAGAATGTTAGTGGGAATGTTTACTGGATGTAGCTGAGCTTCAGGTGGGGAACACTAAAGCTTAGTTTTTGATGTGTATATAAAAAAGCTGTTAGCTAAAAAGGGTTTTGAAAGTGTAGGTTACTGAATAAAACTGTGGCAGTCAGGAGTCTCTAGTTAATTAGCCTCTGGCCTCAAGCCTCACCTTAATCTCTTGCAGCACATAAGCACAAGCAAAATACTGACCGTAACTTTATTAAATGTCAGAAACCCCATCCTGAAAAGTTGAACAACAAGTATGCTAAGCTACCTTAGGAGTTGCCTGGTCCCTTATCCACTGTTACTCTTTCAAGCAAGATGAGTCTATACTTAAAATGGGAATTTCTGATACAATGTTTGTTATTCCACAGCTGAGGGAAAGATGACTAACTTGGACATTAATATAAGTTCTCTTATTTCTTGCTAGCATGCAATGTTCACTGCAATTCACAAGCATTATTCTCTGGAAGAATGGAAACTGTTTGCTGCCAATCACCCAGAATGCCTTGAGGTACATTTTCATACTGTAAATTATTATGGTTTATTGCTTTGTTCTGAACTCGCATACCTTGAGGTCTCTTGGGAATACTGTTGTGAAGTGAGGTTTTGGGGAATGAAGATATTTACTCTTCTTAAGCACATCCAGGGAAGTGGCTGGTCCTGGTTTAGAAAGAGTAGCTCTTTGAGTCCGTTATGAAAGTGCTTATATTATGATGCAAAAAGCAAAGTATATGTATTCCTAGAAAGGAAACGGAGAAGTTTCCTGAACAAACAAGAAGGAAGCATCTGGGAACTGGTGTGTCTGCTGGCCTTCTATTCCTCTTGGGAGCTGTATTAGTGTAGGGAAGAGAGAAGCCCAAGTTCACAAATGTGAATCGTACTGAGTTAACCCAGTAGTGAACTGACCCTGCATGCCCTAGTGCTAGGCAGAGTCTCTGCTGTCAGGTTTGCAAGCAGGCACAAAGCCTGTGGGCTGGAGCGGTCCAGCTGCTGGACTCAAGTAGGGATGAGTTTTGAAAGTTGTCAGAGTGTGTGTGTCTTCCATTTACCTCCATGCACCAGTAGAAGAGCATGTCTAGTTATCCCCAGTACTCCTCAGAGTTTGGCACAGTTTTGAAGTGTGTACTGTGTAGAAAAGAGTACTGCATACTGTATTGTATCCTTACCTTAGAATTATGTTGTATAGACTATTGATTACAGAATTGTCTGAAAGCCAGTCTATCACTTAAGTTCATCAAGATTCCTTATACGGCACTGAAGGATAGAAAGTGATCCTAGGAATATCCTGTGCGTGAACACTTGGGCACTTAGATAGCTCTTTGTGATTCCTAATCACCAGAGCAGGCTCTCTTAGTGATTAAATACTGACTTGCTCTGTGACCTTGGGTCTCTGCAGAGGGTTTTTGAGCCAACTGCTGTAGAAAATATTTTTCTCTTGGAAAGAATTCTTACAAAGACACAAGAGGAAGCAATCTGCTTGTTTTCAGTAGTAGCAGAACCTGCTTCACAAGGGGATTGGACTACAGTCTCTAGAGGTCCCTAACAAACTGAACTATTGTGTGCTTCTGTAGATCAGGGAAGGATTTGGTGAACTTAAATCCAAATCCCTCTCTATGACACTACTCCAAATTTTGCCACCGTTTTCCTGGACATGTACCAAGTTAGAGCGTCTGTGTTTGTGTTAATCTAAATATAGCTGAACCTTCGTCCATCTCAGGTGATTATATTTGACTATGATAAGCCACTTGGGAATGAAGTGCTTATAAAACAGTAACCTTGCTTTGTTTTAGATCCTGTAAACAAAACAGAGGTAACCTTCCTGGTATTGCCAGGAAGGCATTTGTTTAATATTATATAGCATGACTTTAACTAGTTTCCAGCACAGGTTTCCCTTGAAGCCCTCCCAAGACTATGCAAAAGAAGATGTACAAAGAGTATTTACTGCAGTTTTTACAAATTACTACTGTTTTGTTCTCCCTCTATCTTTCCAGCATGTAGCAGCAAGCTCAGGTAGTGGAAAAGCTGATTTGGATAAGTTAACAAGCATTCTAGAAGCCATCCCACCTATCAGATTCATCTGCTTGGATGTGGCAAACGGCTATTCAGAACATTTTGTGGCATTTGTGAAGTCTGTCCGTGCCCTGTTCCCAAATCACACCATTATGGTAAGTCTGTAGAAAGGTTGGAGGGTGTGTGTGTGTGAATTCTGTCTGCAAAAAGGGTCCGGAGTTTGGCTGGTAGGCATTGAGCCCTGTAGTAGCTCCACCAATTTATGTGTCCTCATTGGAGGAAAAAAGAATAAAAAGAGAGAGAAAAAGAAGCCTAGCTCAAACATCTTGCTTTCCAGACAAATATATGTGGACAGATATTCATCTGAGAATACAGAGGGCAGCTCTGTTCATCTCTCAGATCAGCAAGGTGTTGACTCTGAGCCAAATGATGATGGTTTAATAACATGTTGGCATTGTCAGTCTTCCATTGCTAAAAATTTCTGTTCAGTCTGTGCTCTGATACAGCAGTGTGATGCTGACATTTCAGACTGGGTGGATCCAGTTTTTCTACTACTCACATCCTCCTTCCTACACCAAATGCAACCTCTAATGATAAAATATGTAGGTTTATTTTGGTGATTCCAAGCTGAGGTTTGCTGCAGGAATGTGCCTACGTCTCTGGTCAATTGAGGCCGATAGCTATTTCCAGCTATTAGTCACTAGTTGAACATAGACTAACCACTGCCTATGAGAAGAACCATAGGGGTCTTGTGCAGTTGTGAATGGGATCATGAGGGAGTAAAACAGTCACTGGCAGAGCTTTTCATGCCCCTTCTGTGATATTCCTATCTCTTCTTAGAACACTGCTGCCATGCTTCCTCTGGTCCGTTTGCACTAAGAGTAAGGTGTTTGCATTAGCAGTGGGAATACTTGCAAGAAAGCCCTACGTCTGCTTGTTTCTCAGGGCTTTTGATGGAATGAATCTGAATTTGTTTTCATGAAAATAGCAGAAATTCTCAAGCAGCAGGTTCTTAATGAGCCTACCAAACTTTCTTCACACCACTGCAGCAGAAAAGTTATGTGCTTAGGCAACACTTTCCCGCTTGTTCATGCCAAGCATTACAGTTTGCACATAAAATAAATGTGGAGTAAAAGTGATCATAAGTGCACAGTTTGACTTGGTTCAGTAGGGAGCTGCATGTTCAAGAAGCTTGGAGAAGACTGTGTTGTTTCCTCCAGTGTCAGTGGGAGGCAGCATTCTTGCCTCCTGAATGATGGCAGCACTGGAAAATTTAGGTGATCTGGAATGCCTGGCAGGTTCTGGGTTACCATAGGCTGTAAGTAGGCATCCTTCATCACCTCCCAGGAGACATGAAAGCTTTTTGGTATGCCCTTGTTTCTTATGACTTTGGGGAGAACCTTTGAAAGTTTGAAGTGATGGTTGTGGGCCTTTAGAGCTGTCTGCTTCATGCTCACAATAGTGAGGGAAGGAGCTGTTTCCTTGCTTTGGAATTAGTAACACTAGTGATGTTATTACTCCAGTGTCTTTGGCTTGAAGTGTTGTGGGAGGGAGCTTAAACAGAATTAAAAACAAAAACAAACAAACAAAGAAAACCCCAAACCTCTTCCCTATCAGGACTGGTGAGAAAATTGTAATCCCCTCTTCCACCTCCCCATAGACTGTTGACTTTGTTGGCTGAGGAGGGAATTTAGCTGGGATGAATTGCCCAGAAGGCACTGGTCTAAGTGCCAAAATCAGGTATCAAGCCCAGATATCAAGTCCAAGGTCCTTATGCCAGTCTCATCTCTCCTCCACATCTGTTCAACTTTTTGGTTCCTTTGCTTCTGCAACTTAAGTTTATTCTTCCTGTAAATCTTGACCTGAGAGCACAGCCTATTTAAAAACATACACAGCTCTGACTTGTTCACTTGCCTTCTCCAGTTGTGGCTCCTCTCTCTGATAATGGCTTAGTATGGCTCATGTTTTTCATCTCCTGCAACAGGGATAAACTTTCATTCCTAAAAGCATGCTAACAGACTTGAAGTGTTCAAAAACCTTCTGTTTTCCAAGGTCTCCAGAGTCTGTGCAGTCTCCGAAAGTCCCCGATTCAGCTTGGGAGACACACTAATACCCCATTTTCAAATGAGTTTGCTTTGCAGTCTGCACGAAAATGGCCTTTTGAAGCTGTTCCTGGCTGAAATACTCATCTAGACTGTTTTTATGGTATTCTGGAAGACACGTCCTGCTGCTGCCTGTTCTCTGGCTGCTTTGATGTTGTTGTGCTGTGCCTGCAGTATGCTCTCTGCTGTTGTGGCTTTCATACAAAAGAGTTAGCAGTTAAATACAAGATATAAAAATAAAGGAGCTTTCTCATAGCTGGAAGTGATCTCCAGGACCTTGCAGGCTGTCTTGTTTGCTTTCCTCAGCATGACCATTCATTCCACAGTCAGCTGCAGTGCAGTACAAAACAATAATCCAATCCCAGGTCTCAGGGAGTATGTGCTCCCAGGGGCCGTGTAATGGGTTCAGCTCTGAGGCTGAAATGTGATGTGCAAGGCAACCGTGATTAACGTAGTACTCTCTGGGGTCAATACTCCAGTGTAGATGAAGGATGTGTCTTGCATAAGTGCTTTTCAAGAGCATGTTTTTCCTTTTATAAATACTTGCTTTTATAATTACATTACCTTATTTTCTTCTGCCCTGGCTCTTTTCACTCCTGCCTTTTATACTGAATTACAAAGATCAGTTTATCTACGAAGGACAAAAGATAGGGAACACAGGTTGGGGCAAAAAAAGGACTGCATGACTTGCCTTGAATTAGATTAGATTGAGGATGGAGGAAAAAGCAGAGCTCCTGAGAGCCATACAGATTTGGCTCTACTTCCCAGAATCAAGAGTAATAGTTCAGTGGGGTGTTCTGCTGTAGCTTAGCATCAAATTTTTGGGTTGTGTCTTACATTGATGTCTAAAGCAAAATTTCAGTTGATATTAATGGTGGAGGGACAGAACCTTTATAGCAGTAAGTGTAGTCGATATTTGTTAGTGTACCCTTTGCTGGGTAAGGAGCTGGCTGGAGGGCCGGGCCCAGAGAGTGGTGGTGAATGGAGTTAAATCCAGCTGGCGACCGGTCACGAGTGGTGTTCCCCAGGAGTCGGTGCTGGGGCCTGTCCTCTTCAATATCTTTATTGATGACCTGGATGAGGGCATTGAGAGCACCCTCAGTAAGTTTGCAGATGACACCAAGCTGGCAGGAAGTGTTGATCTGCCTGGGGGTAGAGAGGCCCTACAGAGAGATCTGGACAGACTGGATCTCTGGGCTGAAGCCAATGGGATGAGGTTCAACAAGACCAAGTGCCGGGTCCTGCTCTTTGGCCACAACAGCCCCAGGCAACACTACAGGCTTGGGGCAGAGTGGCTGGGAAGTTGTATGGAGGAAACGGACCTGGGGGTATTAGTCGATGCTCGGCTGAGCATGAGCCAGCAATGTGCCCAGGTGGCCAAGAAGGCCAATGGCATCCTGGCTTGTATCAGAAATAGTGTTGCCAGTAGGAGTGGGGAAGTCATTTTCCCTCTGTACTCAGCCCTAGTGAGGCCCCACCTCGAGTACTGTGTCCAGTTTTGGGCCCCTCACTGCAAAAAAGACATTGAGGCCCTGGAGCGTGTTCAGAGGAGGGCGACGAAGCTGGTGAGAGGTCTGGAGCACAGGCCTTATGAGGAGCGGCTGAGGGAGCTGGGATTGTTCAGCCTGGAGAAGAGGAGGCTCAGGGGAGATCTTATCACTCTCTATAACTACCTGAAGCGAGGTTGTAGTGAGCTGGGGGTCAGCCTCTTCTCTCTTGTAACTAATGACAGGACGAGGGGGGAATGGCTTCAAGTTGCGCCAGGGGAGATTTAGGCTGGACATTAGGAAATTCTACTTTTCTGAAAGAGTGGTCAGGCGCTGGAACGGGCTGCCCAGGGAGGTGGTGGAGTCGCCATCCCTGGAGGTGTTCAAGAAACATTTAGATATAGCGCTGAGAGACGTGGTTTAGTGGGGTTATTGATGGTAGGTGGATGGTTGGACTAGGTGATCTTGTAGGTCTTTTCCAACCTAGCTAATTCTATGATTCTATAATCATTGATGTTAGGGTTCTTCCATTTTACTGGCGGTCTCTTTAGTAAGCTAAAATATCAGTGCCAGCAAGCTTTGCCAAATATTTATTCTGAATTTTTCCATTGTGTAGTTTTCTCTGTTTGTTATACAGAAGAAGCCATGGTGAAAGGAGTGGAGAGCGTAGTAGAAAGGAAAAGGCTGAGGCAGGTTCATGCTTGCAGAAGGAGAAGCCCCCACAAGATGTGGGCCAGAGAAGGATGCAAGCAGAACTGCGAAGCCAGAAGCAGAGGGAAACAGAAGGGGGCAGAAACCCTTGTTCCCTTTGGAGTCAGTAGCAGCACTTCTCAGCCTCAGTGGCATCATGAATTCAGTTGGAAGAAACCATGCAGATGCCTCTCAGTTTCTCTCTGCAACAAGAAGCAGAGTCAGTCCAGTTATGGTGTTTCCACATGGGCTGGGATCCCAAAGCAGAGGCCAGCTGGAATCCCAGGGTCAGAGACAGTGATACTGCCAAGGCTGTCTTGGATCAGTCACTATATTGAGCGCAAACATCCACCTGATGTGGGTCAGCCTAGCAAAGGGCATCATCTCTATCTTACTGTAAAGCACCTCTTACTTTGGTGGGTGGGAAGTGTCCTTTGGCAGTGTTCTGATAGTGTGGAAGCACAGGCTGTGTGTTTTCCTCTAGGATACAAGAAGAAAGTTTGAGTACTGTTGTCACAGACTCTTCTCCCCAGCTTGATCCATTGCCATTTGTCAGCAGCTTTCAATCAGTGCAGCAGTGTTCCTGTCTTAGTCAGTGTGAGTCGATATTTATAGCAGGCTTTTATGAGGCACAGTATCAAATGCCTGACTGAGATTCAGAGGCACTACCCTACTGTGTTCACTAATTTTATATCTCTGTCAGAGAAGCTGTAGCCTTTATAATCCTGTTAGGTGAAATCTTGATCCCACTAAAGTCAGTAGTGAAACTCCCTTTGACTTTTGTGAGGTCAGGACTTCCCTCAGGTTTGACCCACAGTTTGGTCATCGTGGGTAGGGTTGGAATGAGCCAGGGTGACACTCGCTGAAACCTCACACTGAGGGATGGTACAGCTGAATGCCATCCTGAGTGCGTAAGGCCAGACCCACAGCCAGGGTAATTTGCTTGAGCTCCTAATAACTGACCACATTGAAAGCATGCTGGTTAGCCTGAGCTGCAGGGACTTGCAGTTGTTACTGATGCTGTTATTTGACTGCCAGAAGTAGCGAAGTTAGGTTAGTGGTAAGGTGATTACTAGGGTATATCTTTTTCAAGAAAGTCAGTTCTACAGCAGATAAGTAATTCATTAGTATGCTGAGTATTGGTTTTGCTGATACGATACATCCACCAATTATTATATTCCCTGACTACTTTCCCGAGCACACTACTTCTTCGTACGAGTTCCAATTACTTTACTTACTTTATATTCTTAGTTAATTTTAAAGGAGGTTCATCTCTTTAGTCTCAGTCTTTTTACATTCATATTATCCATCTTTTTTTTTTTTTTTTTCCTCTTCAAGTGATCTGGTTTTATCCTGGTGGTGGGCCCTTCAAAAGCCCTTTTACCTCCACTCAGCTGTCATGCTGGCATCAGTGATAGAACAGTCATTGGTTTCAGTAGAAGCAGAGGTCAGCTGGATGTGAGAAAACAGCTTTCCCCTCTCTTCAGCTGTGAAACTACAGTTCTTTCACATGCAGATAGCTGTATCTCTCTGACAGGGTTTTTTGTCCTCTTAGAGGTCTGAAAAGAGAAGCAAGCCTGTCATCAGTAGGCTGAAGTCTGCTATGTAGAGCTTCACATCTTTCCTGAAAAGTTGTTAAGGATCTGCAGATTCAGAAATACTGAAACACGCTGGTGTGTGCGCATGCATTCCAGGAAAAAAAATGCATGATGGAGACATACGTGCTTTTCCCTGCTAGGATGAGCGTTTTGAATCAACGTATGCAGTTACAACATTCTCTGGTAGTAATTTTGCATTAAATGTCTGGTTAACGTTTCTGAAGAGACAGCTTGACAACCTGCCATGCGCTGCTAATAAGAAGACACTGCTGTTCAACTTAAATATAGATTTGATCCTGAATCTCACAGAGCCACTGACTTTAATATGTGTTTGCTCCTGTTGATGAATCTGTTGCATGTACTCCAGTCTTTCACCAAGTCATAATGTGCTTCACAGGTAGTCAGCTGCCTTCCCAATGTAGACTGCTTCCCAAATGTAAGCAGCATGCTCTCCGTCACCTCACCTTGGATTGTGCAATGCTTAGCATAATGAATTGCCACTGAGCAGAAAGAAAGCGGTGCTTAGCTGGAAATGCTGTACTTATATATTCTCAATTTCCCAACAGTTCTCTTTTATTATTTCTACATTTTTTAAATCAATATCATGCCGTTTTGAGAAAACTTAAGTAGTCCTGTGTCGTACACCACAAATTGCTGCCTAAATTTATCATTGTTTTTTCAAGTGCCTCAGATCGTGACTTGCCAGATGTTTCAGGTCAATGAAAGAGGGGAGTAAAATTCATCAAAAATAAATAAATGATGAATTAGAACCCAAAAAACAATAACTGGAGAATAGGCCTTGCCCGACATTTCCTGGGCAGCTCATGTTAACTTCCACAGATGTTTTGTTTCAATAAAAATGGAGCAAATATTAAGTAAGTGTTTTAGGATTTGTCTTCTGCTCTGCTTATATCAGTACTACTACAAACACTTGCAAAGTCCTGAAAAATTGTTACTAAGAGGTTTTCTCTAGATCCTAAATTCAGTCTTTACAGATGAATTGCCCATCTCAGTATGAGCTTTAAATGGGTGATGTGGGCAAGTGGAATCATGTTTCACGTAAGTTTATTATGTGCAGTTTTTACTAGTTAGTAACATGCTGTAGGCATTTCACAGAGCTGGGGTCCAAAGCAGACTTGGTTTTGAAACATATCTCTTGCAATCTGAGCTTACTGGACCAATCATGAAATTAATAAGAGTCCAGATTGTACCTGTATAATCTCTTTAATTTTAGCGGCGTGTGCAGTGAAAAATATGGTGAGCTATATTCTTTCTGAGTACGTGGCTCAACTAGTAAAAGATCTGGATAAGGCTCTACAGTACCACAATTAGTCTTTGCTGCACTAGTCTTAAAATTTCCTGTATGCGTGATATTGTTCCTTCTGTCTAGGCAGGCAATGTGGTGACAGGAGAGATGGTAGAAGAACTTATTCTTTCTGGAGCAGATATTATTAAAGTGGGTATCGGACCAGGTAAGTCAAATCCAGTCAAATAAGGGTGGTTTACGGTCATGTTGGTGAAGTAGTTGTCCAGATGGAACTTATGTGTAATGCAGCTGCTGTCTGCTTGTCAGAATCCCTAGACCACTTAGGACTATGGAGTAACAGTGCCCTTGCTCATAGTTTGCTTAAGAAATACATGGGCAGAGTGCTAGTGTCGTGTACTACAAAGTCTTGGATGTTGCGTTTCCAGGAAATGTAGATACCTATTGTTGGAAGCACTGAGTTGCCTGAGTTGCTGATATAATCAGTGGTATTTTATGTCACGTTTTCTTCTTTCCCTCCCTTGCGTGTTTGTTCATGTGCTCCTTCACTTTGCCATTTCTTTCACAGGCTGCAGCTGGGGTCAACATGTAGGCGCTAGATTTACACTGGCTAGCAAGTACCACTGACAGTATAGCTGTGAGCAGCCCGCACAGTGCAGGCACGTTGTTTACTCCACGTTGCCAAATGATATGGTCCTTGATCGGGTACACTGAGTATAACAAATGATCTAACGAACATTGCAGTTTTTCCATGGGAGCAAACAACAGTAAATACTGCAAAATAGTTGAAGAGTAAGCAACGGAGATGTTGTGGTGCAATGTCACAGGGAAGTTCAGATATGAAAGAAGTAGCATTATGGCTTGTAGCTTCAAAGTAGAAACAGATAGGACTAAATGTAGTGTAGTCCTCCCTGGATAACTGCCAGCACAGAACTTTACAAGTTGATTGGGTACAGATGTTGACAGGTAACAGATGTTCCTCACAGAAGGACACCTCTTGAGGTGTCTCCTAGGCAGCGGTCCACTTTGTGGATTATGGCACTGATTTATTATAAAGCATTGGACACATAAGTATATACATTCTCTGTGGAGATTATCTTAAAATAATTTTCTTCCTACTTTGTAGAAATACTTTTGAGTGTTTACACCTTGTCAGTTTCCAGAAAGATCATTGGAAACTTTTGCTTTACTGACAGTGTTGAGTGTACCTGGATGTCAGTTGGGTAAAGAGATTAACTGCAGTTGGGTGAAGAGATTTCACTGCATTTGGTTTAGGATCTGTTTTCTTGTTATCATGCAGACCTTTGTGGCCTGTATCCTAAATGATAAGACATGGACTGTCAAAAAGCAATCCTCATTTTGACAATTTCTCTTGAAAAGTAGAGAAGGTATTCCAAAAGATCTATAGCCATGTTATCATGTTCAAGCTGTAATTGGAGTTTTTATATATATGCCTATACCTTTTTAAAAAATACATATACACACAGTCATACATGCACCATGTATGTATACACCCCCCCCCACATATTGTCAGTGATAATTATTTTCTTAAAACATATGTAGTAAAGAGATAAATAGCAATATTTATTAGAATAAGTATTCAGATACTAAAAGCTGATGCTGAGCCTCTCTGAAGCTGAGACTCTCTGGTTCCTTTGTCCCTTTTCCCTTCAGGCATCTTGGTCAGATTTCTTTCCCATTAGGCATTAAATCCCTCAGCAGGAAGCATTATGGATGAGACCTAAACTGGGAACTGGGGACCTGGAGAAGAAGGGAGGATGTTAGTCACTTTAATTACAGCTCCCATTAAGTAGCGTGATAGCATTTCAAAATTAAATTTCCTATGTCTTCCTTTTATCCGTGAGAATAACATTTGCAATAGAGACTTCATGAAAAATAATACAGACAGAAACACATCTTTTTCCACTATTAAAAGAAAGCAGTCTTGGAGATCTTTTCCAACCACGGTGATTCTTTGATTCTTTTCTGTCAGCCTAACTGCCTGTGTTTTTTCCTCTCATTTTCTTGTCTAGGTTCTGTGTGTACCACTCGGATTAAGACAGGGGTGGGCTATCCACAGCTAAGTGCTGTTATTGAGTGTGCAGACTCAGCACATGGCTTGAAAGGACATATCATCTCTGTAAGTAAATATCATCCGCTCTCAGATTCCCACTGTGCAAACCGTTGCAGAATAGGAGAATCAAACAGTCCAGTACCCTGCATGTTAGAGGCTATCTTTCTGTCATCTCCAGTTGACCCCTATACTAGCTGCTACGTAGTGAAGATTTAAAGGAACCAACTTGCTTTAATGTTTAAAAAGACTTAGGCACATCTCACTCCTGTTTGTGCCTTTGGAAAGCTGCTGCTTGCTCCCTGAAGGGGGTATGTTGTTATGCGAACAGAATAAGAAGCTTGATAATTCTCATACCGAAGCAAAACAGTACTTCCTGCAAGAGATTTCTGAAAAATGAGTGAAATGTAAACATAGTCCTACTCTCTTGGGAAGGCCAAGTGACAGACAGGCAGCAGAGGGGAGTACAAGATAAAATGATACATGTCTGACTATGCCTTGGTAGCTGGATGGAATCAGACAGCATCCTCACAGAGCTCTTTGTGCAGAAACAGAAGCATTTCAGAGATGGGTCTGGGTGAGCACAGCTGCACATTTGCTGCTGATGCTCTGAGGAAGTGCTGAGCCTACAGAGAAAAAAGAGGATACATATGCATTGCCTGCTAATGGCAGCTTCCAGTCTACCAGCAAGATCAGACTCACCTCACATGGAAATTTATAAGCTTGGTCTCAGATTGTGCTAGACTGAAGCCTGCAGTACCCAAAGGTCCTGTGTGCTTAGGCATGCCAAGTCAGTGTGCCCCTGACTGTGCCAGGCTTGCAGATACTCTGCAGGCTGTCTGTGAGGCAGCTGATAATCAGGTGAAGGGGCTATCCAGCATTCTGTGCTCAGAGGTACCCTTACAGTCAACAATCTCCCTCTGTGGCCGCAGGAGAGACTGCATGTTGAGTTTTAAAGCTACTGCCATGCAAAATCACCAAAAGGCCCAGTTTTGTTTGACTGGGTTGTGTCTGGTATCCTTGTGAGGAAATGTCTGTGTTTTTGAGGAAAGAGGGGAGGAGAGAGGAGAACAAACTGTGGTTAGGCAAAGGTCCTGACTGTACTTGGAGCTGTGTGTATAATGGAGCAAGTAAACAAGTGTGGGGTGCAGTCAGATCTCTCTTCTCTTTAATGTTAATGCACGTACATTCACTCCTCTCCCTGACTACCTTATCTGATTTTGCAGGAAAAAAAAGAAAAGCGGTCTGTGATTTTATGACTTGGGCAGTATTACAAATGTTTATGCCTGTAGCAGACAGCTGAATATGTATGCAACAGAGCATGAAAGACTGACTCATTACTAGGAAGGTTGGATAACTGTGTGTGTCGTCCTACTAGTGGTGCTCAGAAACCCTTCCTGGTTTTGCAACAATCATTTTCTGCTAGCAGCTCTCAGAAGACTGTTACTTTTCTGCTTTCCCAAGAAAACATAGAGTGTGTATCAGATGGTTCTGTGCAGTTCTGTTGTTTCTTGCTTTGCAGATAGGTCAGAACTGATCCGCTTAGATCATGTAGGCTTCAGGGAGCCTACATAACCCCCTAGCCATTACCCCATAATAGGGGTGTCCAACACCTCTGCAACGCAAATCTTGCACTCAAGCTAATGAGACTAGAGCAAGGGTTGAGGGTATTATACTTTAATTATTCAGTGTGCAGGTAGACATCAATGTGTTTATTGGAAAAGCTGGCCTGCATGGTCATTGCTGGACCTCTGGCAAGACTATTACAGAAGAGAGGTACCCTCCTGAGAGGAGACACCAAATGGGAGCAAATCTAGGTACGTAACTGGGGCTAGATGTGCGGGATTCAAAGCCTACCAGCTATCTTCATGTGGATAATAGCTGATCTGATGGTGTGGTGTGGGTGTGTCCCTTAAGGTGCTTTATTGCATTTTCTTCTGTTGTGTCCAGCACCTTCATCAAATTGCATCTCTGTAATGTTGTGTATGAAGGGAAGTAAGTCCTTCTTACAGAGTAAGACAGCAACAGTACTGAGCATGGTATGGGCTCTCTGAGGAGCATAACTCACTTCAAACGCATTCTCTAGCAAGTCTGCTAGGATGGCAGCACAAACTGGGATTTTAAACATTTTGTATTACTGAAGTGATCGTGTATGATTTTTGGAGCTGATATGTTGACAAAGAAGGTGACAATTTTTAGGCAGACATGCTACTTTACAGTCACACGCAGAAGGGGGATGTGAAATTGTACCAGTTACGTTCCTCATCCTGAGTTATCTTTAAGACTCAAAGCTCACCTCAGAAATGAATCCTTCATGGCTCATTGAAAGAGGAAACTCTGCCTAAGATACAGGCACTGTTTCTATCCTGCACTATTTGTCTGGGAGCCAGTAGTCTCATTTTTCATTGGCTTTGAGAAAGTGCAGCAGTGAGTTACAGTGGAGAGGCCATTTAGCAGGAAAGCTCCTTCAGAAACACCCTACTCAAGATAAAGTTTCTTTTTCTTGTAGGTCAGAGAACTGCTCTTCTGGATAGAGAGGCAATTATGTGTTTTAGTAAGCCAGCAATGCGGGGAATGGAAAATGGCCTTATATGTGTGCTCTCTCATTTAGCCATCATTTGATGAGATCCCTTTTTCCCCTTTACCCTGCCTGGGCGATAGGTCATCAGTATTCAGGGGAAGGGATGACAAAAGGGTTCTTTGTCTAGCTGCCATACCTTCTCTTCCTCCTCTCAGAATGCTTTCCATACAGAAATATGCCCAGTATATGTAGTTCAGAATAAAGCACCATATGTGTTGTTTCTCCTGCTGTATATACCACATACCTTATATATCTTCTGCATAGTAAATAGCTGTCCGCTGATGCTGTAGGAATAACTAATTATACTGTTTATTGTAAAGGTTGCTTGAAACATACAAGTCATGGTTGTACATACATAGCAAGTTGGATATAATATTCAACCAGTTCTTGCTGCTTTTTCGTCTTGTATTTCTCCCCAGGCTAAATTTTGTTGTTGTAAAATGGTCTATCTATTTTGAGAACAAGACTGGGAAAAACAAAATAATTTTAGCAATGTTAAAATAGTTTTATTGACTGGAAAGCTGTCTTTTCCTTTGCTTCAGCTTAGCACCTAGTTGTTTCAGAGGCACGCTCTCAACAGGTCCCCTGGAAACCCTTTTCAGTAAGCCTACTTTAGAGTAATGCCAGTTCTCCTCAGTTCACAGGGGGATTTGTGCAGTTAAATTTCCCCAGGGCTCTGAGGTAGGGGCTGTCTGCAACAAGCCCCATGACTGTAGCCCAGCAGTTCTACAGGTCATTTTGAGCCCAGACCCAGGCCCTCAGTGGGACTAGCTGAACTGCAAGGGGCAGATTCCCAGATTGAATACAGCAGAAGCACCATCTCATTTTCTAAACAGAGCACTTGATTTTACACACGTAATGAAATATTTTAATGCTTATAGCTTTATTATAGCATCTTCCAGCATAACTGCTTAGTATGTCTCCTTTTTGTTTTCCTTTCTTTGAAACATTGTCATTTAATTTACCTGCTTATGTGAAGTGGAGACATTACAGATGAAGAAGTGCTGTGAATCATCATCATTTGTTCCTTTTATCTTAAATGGTAACACGTGAGCTTTTGGGATAGTTACTTAATCTGCTCAGTGTTTTGTGCCTTGATGATTTTTTTGAAGCTAGTGATTAATGGTGACACAGTAAGACCCTCTATCCTCGTGAAAGCATAGAGCCTCCATCACTGCCACTACTGGGTTAATTATAAAAGTCAGACACGGAGCCACACAACAGGAACAGACCGAAACCCATCGACCAGAGAGCATTTATAGCCAGCTGGTCTCACTTAGAGTCAGGCAAATTCCTGACACTATTCTTTGAAGATTATTAGACCCTTCTTTCTACCTCTGCTGTTCCTCCCCTGTCACATGCATACGCACACTCTCACCCTCCTCCAGGCTCTGACAGAGAGAGAAAATTGCACAAGCACAGCCCTTAACAGGAGAGAGTGAAATTCAGCTGTCAACCCAGCACTCATTTCTGGAGCTGACAGCAAGAGTGTCTAGCTCAACAAAAAGCATAATGTGCTAGAGGTTATCAGCAAATGGAATAAAAGCCTTTAAACTTCTGCCAGGCACTGTTTCCAGTGGGATGCCCTTTGAAAAACCACTCATTTATGGATCCACCTGCTCGGTTTGTGTCTGAATCCTGTTCTGTGCATGGAGAGGTTCTAACACTCAGCCCCACTGCCAGCTACCCGTGAAAGCTGGCTCTAAAATGGCTGCTGGTAGGGGCTTCTGGCTGTACTCAGCCACAGGTCATACACAGGCACATATTTCTGCCAACAGGGAGGTGAAGCAAAATGAAGTAACCATACAGTCTGGGGAGTAGACTCAAAAGCAGGAAGCCTGTCAGCAGCCTGCAAAGGACCCTGATCTTCAAAGAAATGGGGAGCTCTCTTGTTACGGTGACTTGTAGGATAGAAGGATCTTTCATCTGATGCTCAGACCTTTATGAAATGTAAAAAGCCATAACTAAGCTCTGCTATGTATGTGCCTTCCTTTTTTAACATCCCTGTCACACATAAATAACTTTCCTCCCCTCAACCAAAATGCCCTCATCAGCCACTTTGCTCTGAAACTGAAACACGTATTTCTAAAATGCTAAAGAACTGAAAGTGCTGTTGTTTCTTTACCAAACGCGTAGCAAACAGTGAGGAGTAGGATGAGAGATTAGTTTTCACTTACCAAAGATCAGATTACCCAATTTGCTTAAAGATTATCAGATCAAAATCCAATGTATCTGATGGTATGTTTCCTTGCTCCTCCTACTGTGACCTTTTAATTTTTTGTAAACTGCTGAGAAAGTTATTTTAAATGTCTTTGGTGGTTTATAGTAGGGGTTTGTGGTACCTCCGCATCATACAGCCTTTAATTAAAAATGCAGAGAATGATTCAGATCGTAAGAAGAGTTTTTTGTTTTCCTGTTTCTGAGATTTTGGAAACGTCAGTCAGGAATTTGCACTGCTGCTGTTACCAGTGGTATTATTGTTACACTGTACTGGTAGAGTAAATGAGATTAACGTATAAAAGCAATAAAAAGGATAATATGGATTGCCTAGAAACTCAGCCAAGCTGATATACCAGTGATGCAGTCAGCTCTCGATGAGCTGTTCCCGCAGAGAGGCCATTTGGCTGCAAGTCACAGGGTGCCAATGCTCACCAGGTCCCTTCTTTTCTTTATGCAGGATGGAGGATGCAGCTGCCCAGGAGATGTCGCCAAAGCGTTTGGTAAGGACAAATGCAGGGCCACATGTTGCACCCTGTGTAACTCCAGCATGGTGAGCAACCATGCAGGAGTCAATTTGACCCCACGTGTGTAATCAGCAGTAGGTTACATTTGTCCCTGTGGGTGACTACAGTGAAATTAATACACCAGACATGAATTTGTTCTTTGGGCTGGACAGTCAAAATTCTGCAGAGCAAAAGCATACAGAGGTCGAAGTCCTATTTAGAAACTATCTGCCGGGTGTGCATAGGATATAGCCACTGGGACAGTAATACAAAGAAAACTGATAAGGGTGTCTTCTGAGTAGGGTTCAAAGACGACTGTAACACTGGCTGACCTGAGCCCTGGATGGATGAAGAGATGGTGAAATGTGTGTTGAAGAACAAATTAAAAAGCAGGCCAGATTCCCAGAGATGTTCTTGGAATCGGCTCTCCACTTGAAGAGATGAGATTTTATTTAGAATGTATCCCCTAAAGCTGAGCAGATGTCTAAAATATCCAAGTTAATAATTAACAGGTTTTGCTCTCGTGCCAAAAGCTTCAGTAAATTGCACCACCTTTTGCTGACAGAATAGAGAATTTAGCCTGTGAATATTTTCTGTTGGGAAAGTTACATCACTGTGGAAGGCCAAGGTTAGGATTGTCACTTAGCCATTACATTTTTGCTGCTCTGTATGTGAACAAGGGACTAAAAGGATCCTGGGCTTACAGGACACTTAAAGACAGCTCCCAGAATATCAGACCCTTTGGAGATGTCACAACAGGGTAATGCCCAGAATATAGCATACACACATACATAGCATAGTCTCATTGAGATTTCAGGATGATAGAAAACTAGAGATAGCCATGTTGTGATACAGCACATCTGCTGAGCAGAAAGCTTTGCAAGTACGGAAAGCACAGTCAGGCCTGAATTGAGATTACAGACCTTCCAAGAAAAAAAATTGAACCTCCTGGAAATTTTGAAACTGAAATCAGTCTTCTAAGTTTGCCAACAGCTCCTGGCTTTTTAGACAGTTGAGATGACAGGACATAATTAGAGAATTTTAAGCATAGCCCAGGAGTGAATGATACCAGCACGAATCTGCTCTCTCACAAGATTTCACAGGACCTTTGTGTTACCCAGTGGGTGTTGTGATGTGAAGATAGATACTTTCAGCTGAGTGATTCTGACATAGCTGAACAGCAGCATCCACCCTCTCTGACAACAAGATTATGTTAAAAAAAACACCCAATCTCTCCTCAGCTCAGATTAGCCCCCTCTGACATCATGCTGCCTGCAGTGAAAGCTTTGTTCTCTCTGACTGAATCTGGCTCCTCAGCTCTCCCCAGATCTTGCTTGCATTGTCTTTGGGACATTGTGAACCTGAAGTGCAATCTCACTGCATTCTGTGCAGCCTGCACAGAAACTTGGCCCTGAAAAGATCTTTCTTCACAAGAGTATTCCCAGAAGTTAGAACAACAGGAAGCAACTTCAAATGTTTTCCTTTGTAGTAGACTTGCTATAAGCAAGGGCCTCTTTAACCTCTTTGGGCTATACTGAAGCGAAGCTTGCTTGAAACCTATGAGGGGCAGATTCTGGACTTGCTGTTTGTTGTGAGGTGCTGGGATTCACCGTGGTACATCTGAAAGATACCACAGATTGATCCTGGGAGAGGAGGAGCATTAGAAACCTAAGGTTTCTAACTCTGACAGTACGCCAGGCAAATCAGTCTGACCTGTATGTCACTGGGATTAGAACTGATAGAGGTAATCCCGAGGCAAAAGATTTACCATATCTGGTTATGTATGACTGAGGCAGCCAGTCTGTGGACATCTGACTAGCTGGAGCCAGGTGTGCTTTTTTTGAAGGTGGATGACAAAATAAGAATCTGGAGATGGAGGCCTGGACCAAACAGAGACAAGAGACCCAAAGAGGACTTTTTGTTAACTATCGTGCCAATTATACTGCCTCTTTTTGCTGGATCATTGTAAAGTCTTTGTGACAGGGATGTTGAACAGTGACAAGGCAGCCATTTGGATCATTTAAAGTATGAGAAAGTCCCAGATGTGACGAGCAGCACTGAAAAATGGGAGAGGCAAGTGTATGGCAAGAGAAGGATTTGAGTGGATTGATTGCAAGGGAGGAACTGGGGGGGGGGGGGGAACACAACATGAAAATGGTGAGAAGCTTTATAAGCGAAAGGTGACACCACTAGTGTTGACAGGAATCAAGGGTAGACTGGGCACAGAGGAAAAGCAAAGTAGAAGCCTAGTAAAAAAGGCAAGGAGCAGAGAAACACTGAAGTAAAGGGACAAAAATGCAGGGGACAGATGCTTTGGGAAAGACTGCTGGAATTCTGGAATTGCTGGATGGAAACTGTGTATGGATTTGGGAGACTGAAGATGACACTGCCATCTGAGTATTGGAGATGATAATGGAAAAGATGCAGGTTGATCAGGGAGAAAAGAGGTTTTGAAAGCATGAAAGAGCCTTGTCTCTAGGATGGTTCACATAAGTGCACCCTTGGACAGGCTGATAACATGAACACATTTCTCAGAATGCCCCAGGGAGGCGCTACTGTCCCTGTTTTTAAAGATGAAAAGTCAAAGCAAAGAAATACTAAGTTCAGTTGCCTGAGGTCACATATCTTTTTGTGAAACAGCCAGGAACAGAATGTGCCTTTTGAATCCTAAGCCAGCATCTTAAACGCAGTATTTCTGTTCCTTACAACAGTGGTGAGAAGGGATATGGGAGCAGAGAGGGAAAAGGAAGGAAAAATCAGATGGCAGAGTCAACTGGGAACATACACTGCTTCCAAAATGTACCTGACAGATCATGCTGGCTTTTTTTCTCGTTTTCAAAAGCTGTGTCTGTACACCTGCTGTTGCTCACTGTCTCATCTGGAGCACAGGTGAATGTTGCTTCTGGGGCCAGCTGTGCTGCATCTGTATGGAGGGCTGGCCACGCTATGAATCTAGGCTGATTCCACCTGAATTTGTGGAAAGCTGCTCTGGTTATCAGTAATTAGTGTATTATCAGGCGTACAAAAGCCATTTGAGGGACTGTCCAGATTCAGCAGAACTGTGTAAGAGCTGAAAGAGTAGGGTGGTTTCAGCATATTTTCTGTGATTGTGTGAAAGAGGAGGTGTTGCTGGATGTGAATGAGCAAAATCAGCCCAGTGTAGGGCTCAGGGGGGATGTCCTCCCCAGCATCAGTGTGTTGAAGTGGCATTGTGCAGGAACAGGCCAAATCTAGCAAACTCTGGACAAGCTACCTGGTTGCTTGTATGCAGCATACCCCATCACATCCTGTATTATTTGGAGGATTGTTGTCAGGTGTTCCTCCAGTACATAAAATAATGGCATACTGTGTGTACTTGAAAATGAAAGACTGCCAGGTAGGTACTGAAAGCATTACCCATGCTAACAGAAACAACAACACATAGGTAAGGAAACTACACGTAAGTAAGGAAAAACCCTGCTAAAAACTGCTGGCTTCTGGTGAGATGTTAAATGGGACTAAAGTGGAACAGACTCGAAACTTTGAGACATCATTGTAATACTGGAGCAGGGTAGAAAGTTCTAGAGAGCATTGGAAAAATACATTACATATGGGCTTTTAATTCCTGGAGCTACAGGGCAGTAAGCATGGATCATTCTAATGTTTAGAAACGCTGCAGTGTGCAAGACAGAACTCTGGGCTGTATTTGTAGTAACATGGCTCCTCTCTTCTGGAAGATCTAGATGAATTATGTTGTAGTTCGAAAGAGTTAATCAAACCGGAGGAGTTTCAATCCTGTAATTGAAACATATTTGCTTTCCTCCCAAAATGTGCAGTCAAAGGAAAAATAATAGGTAGATACTTAAGTGTGCAGGAACCAGAATTCTGTGATCCTAAAGCATAGATTTCATTTGTCTTTTTGGTGCTAATTGGAAGCTATAGGACCTGCAACCAGAGTCAGAACTAGAAACTGTTAAATTGCTAAGCCACTATCCATCATATCTGAGAAGATGCAATAGTCCCGCAAAGTTTCTAGTGACCAGAAAAGGAGAAATATAACCCCCATTTTTAAAAAAAGGAAAAAAGATCTGTGGAACTACTGGCCAGTCAGTCTCACCTCTGTTCTCAGAAGATTATGGAGCAGACCCTCCTGGAAACTATGCTAAGGGTACAGGGAGAACAGATGTGATTGGTGACAGCCAGGATGGCTTCACTAAGGGCAAATCACACCTGACAAATTTGGTGGCCTTCTGTGATGGGGTTACAGCGCTGGTGGATAAGAAAGGAGCAGCTGACGTCATCTGCTTGGACTTGTGCAAAGCATTTGACACTGTCCTGCATGACATCGTTGGCTCTAAATCAAAGAGACATGGGTGTGACAGATGGACTACTCAGTGGAGAAGGAATTAGCTGGATGGTCACACTCAAAGAGTTGCAGTCAGTGGCTCAGCGTCCAAGAGAGACCTATGATGAGTGGCATTCCTCAGGTGTCAGTATTGAGACCAGTGCTGTTTAACAAGTTTGTCAGTAACAGGGAGAGTGGGGCTGAGTGCGCCCTCAGCAAGTTTGCTGATGATACCAGTCTGAGTGGTGTTGTTGACACACACAACCTTGACGGGTTTGGGAAGTGGGCCTGTGCAAACCTCATGAAATTCCACAAGGCCAAGTGCAAGGTCCTGCGCCTGGGTTGTGGCAGTCCACACACACATACAGGCTGGGTGGAGAATGGATTGAGACTGGTCCTGTGGAGAAGGGCTTGGAAGTGTTGATGGATGAGAAACTCAACACGAGCCAGCAGTGTGTGCTTCCAGCCCAAAAGGCTAACTGTGTCCTGGGCTGTATCAAAGAAAGTGTGGCCAGCAGGGTGAGGGAATTGATTGATTGTCCCCCTCTGTTCTGCTCTTGTGAAGCCTGACCTTAGAGTATTGCATTCAGCTCTAGGGCCCCAACGTAGAAGGATATGGAGATGTTGAAGCAGGTCCAGAGGAGGGCCACGAGGATGATCAGAGAGCTGGAACACCTCTCCTGTGAAGACAGGCTGAGGGAGTTGGGGTTCTCCAGCCTGGAGAAGACTCTGGGGAGACCTCATTGGGGCCTTCCCCTACCTGAAGGGGCAACAGGAAAGCTGAGGAGGGACTCTTTGTCATGGAGTGAAGTGATAGGACAAGAGGTGATGGTTTTAAACTAAAAGAGGAAATTTCTTCTTTTGGAAGAAATTCTTCACTATGAGGGTGATGAGGCACTGGAACAGGCTGCCCAGAGAAGCTGTGGATGATCCCCAGAGACATTCAGGGCCAGGTTGGATGGAGCCCTGGGCAACCTGTTCTGGTGGAAGATGCTCCTGCATATGACAGGAGGGCAGAACTAGATTGTCTCTAAGGTCCCTTACAAACCAATCATTCTATGAAATAGGGATCAGAGGGTGGTATTGGAGAAGTAGAGTCTAGTGCTCTTTGGCAGGCCTTTGATTTGTTTAAAATCCTCCTTGAAACCTTGACTCCAAATCCTTTCCTCCTTCATCATGTTGTTATCTTCCATTCCTGAAGGAGACATCAACTAGATTTCCCAGAGTACTTACTTTTTGCAAAGGTGTCAGGTAGCAGTGGGAGCTCCCTGCCCATAATTGAGAATTATCTTAAAGGATAAGCATTCCCATTGTTTTTGGCAAGTTAATAGTAGGATCAGGTGTGAGTCAAACTGAGGCTTTAAAACTTGGCCATCTGCAACAAGAGAACTCAGGTAGCTGGCATGATAGGATACCTAGATGTGTGCCTGCCTATAAACTTTGCTCGTGATGTGCTCAGCAGTTTGGCACAAGCATCGTTTTTAATATCCCTTTACTAGGGACATATTGTTCCTTTCAAACAACAACCAGGCAAAAGGAGATGAGGTCAGCAGAGCAGCTGGTTGCTGTGCTCACAGCCATTGCTGATAGGTCTGCTCTTTAGTGAAAGAGAGGTGGGAGGGAACTGGCTTTTATAAACCGAAGCGCACTCCACAGTTCTCATGTATTCTAAGATCAAAATAGTCCCAAGTTCAGGTTTATGTACAGAGCTTTTAAAGAGATGGCAGAAGCTGAGTAGATTTGATAATCATCTCGCTTACTTTTCAGATTTGGATAGGGGCAGATCAGACCAAATCCGAAGTGCCAGACTTACCTAGACTAGGATATCCCTAGTGTCTGGACATGTTCATGACTAGGTGCGGTTAATTCAGGCTCACCTGCTTTCTAGGAAGTGAGGATTACATCCCTGTTCTTTTGTCAATTCTGGGAAGAAGCTGAGCAGAGAGGAGGCCTGTTCTGCAGCATGCACGTGGATGAAGCAGAGTGTTTCGGGGATAGGTCATCACAGCCTCATAAAAGAGTTAAAGCCAAACTTTTCCAGACAAGACTAGATATGCCAAAATGTCACAGGAGTAGCTGCTGGTGGAATAGTTCCAGTACAGCTGGAAATATTGGAAATCACAGTCACAATCTTGGAAAACCAAGAGTAATTCTGAAAATGTGTATTTTACTCTCATGGGACTGATTTCATGATTTGCACAGCCTGGGAAGATGCACAGACTGGGCAGGTGTGACTGGGTATTCAGTGCTGTTACTCAGCACTTGAATAATTGTATTATTTAGGAGTTGCAGCTCTAGGCAAATCTATTCTGTGCCAGGTACGACACAACCTAAAGGTGCTCCTTGGCCCCGAGTTTTTAAACAACAGAAAACAAATGCAGACCCATCCTGATCCCCAGATCACCCTGTGTTGCACTGGACAAATATAGCCAATGGCTTGAAAAAGTCCATCATTTCATTAAAAACATTTGAGTGTTTTATGTCAGTGTTGGGAGTAGGACATTCATGGGTATGCCTTTCTTGAGGATACATCCTCATTCACAGCCTTTACGCTACAAAGGCCTTGAAGCAGGAGCTGGCCTTTTCTTTGCATAGCACAGAGACGAACAGGTTATTAGGGCTTCTAAGTACTGCAGTCACAATAGTAGTTGTTAAGGAAATGTGCTCAGATACTTCTGTGAGCTAAAAGATTAAAACAATGTAAAATAAAGAGCATGGGGGGGAGTAGAATAATCTACACCTTTGGCCTTGCAAAAGAAAACGATTCTTTCCATTTAAAGTATCAGAGAAATAGAATTCATCATGTTTCAATTCTTCAGTAAAGCATTTCTTCAAGTTTAATGCATGTATTACAAAGAAAACTGTACCCAACTGTGTAGGACTTTCTATTGGTTTTGGATACTACTGTGTTCTTGCTTGGTCTTTCACCCTCTTTCCATTCCCTTCTTACTTACATATCATTCTGCTGATCACAGGAGCCGGTGCTGATTTTGTCATGCTTGGAGGAATGTTTGCAGGCCACGACCAGTGTGCTGGAGAGATTATAGAAAAGAATGGCAAAAAGGTGAAACTATTCTACGGGATGAGCTCTGATACAGCCATGAAGAAGCATGCAGGAGGGGTTGCTGAATACAGGTAAGAATTTCTCTAGCAATTGCAAATTCATAACTTCTGAAAGTGAGTTCTGCAAAAACCATGTGTTGCAAACAGGCCCATGCCTCTGTTCTTGTTGAGAAATCCATTAGCAACACAGCATCTGATTTCTGGGAGGGATGACATCAAAGAGGAGACAGGGAGAAGGAGCTGGGGGTGGCTAGCTGAGAGCAACCATGCTCACTCCATTGCAGCCAGTGCAGCGTAGTTTCAAACTGGGAAGCCATTAATCACTGTTCTGACCGCTGGGTCTCTCAAGATGTGTGTGAATTACATGTGGGTACATGGCACACCAAGCTGTGGTTTCTGGCTCTCTCCTTAACCAGATTGTGTGTCCTGTTGGCGTATGGATTCCCAGCTGGCCCATATGCTTCTTTCTACTTGCAGAAAGCGGGTGCCTGGTGAATCAGTGAAGCTCAGCTGGGATTAGCCCCAGTTTGGTGCTGAGTAGCAGTTGTAATAGTACCAAGGGCCCAGGACCATCAGAGCCCTCTCAGTCACAGGCTGTAGCTATAGTACTCACACCTGGGTTTGCTGGCAGTCTTTTTACACAGCAGAGTCGTGCAGTAACTATTTCTCACTCCTTTTGGGGTAAGAGAGCATCAGAGTAGCCCATTATCCATTTCCCAAAATCATACAGCTTGTGGGAGCTTGGGTTGTCAGATAAAATCTTCAGAGAGAATGCCTGGGGGAGGCAAGGAAGACAGGTTCTGCAAAGGAATCTTGTCCATTGCTACTTTACTCCTGAAAGTGCTGAGGATTTTTACTTTCTGAAAAAGCAGGTGACTCTAGAAAACTTCCTTCTGTCTTTTCCCTTAATGGCAGGTATAGTCACTGCCCTGAGACAACATCGTTCTTGCATACTGTGTTAGAGAGTGGTTACTGTCTTACACACTATGCTGACTGGTTGAAGGTGTCACTTTTAAATCTTCTCCTCTGGCCCCATCTGACAGAGTGCTGTTTGTAAGGATCTCAAAGCCTTTTCCTAGGATTCAAATACTTTTCCTACTGTTCCAGGCATTTAAGATGGATGAGTTTTATTGGCCCTGCCTGCATATTTGATCCCACCTTCCATCTCCCACCCCAACACTAGCTCATGTAGTTTGTCTGATACTTGTCAAGAGTTGAAACGCACCATAAAAATGTGCAGTAGTACATCCAGCACTTTACAGAATGGTAAGATGCTCCCTATTCCAGCATTTACACCTGTCTCCTTTGGCCTAAATCATGAGCTCCGAAGCTGCAATAATAATAGAGACTAAGGAGGATTAGTGGTAGACACTGTGCAGGAGAGACCCACTGACTGGTCTGGCAGAAAACTGAGGCTCATTAAAACAGAATTCTATATGAAGATGGGGAAACAGAGAGAGCTTATGGGTGCTGTGCTTATCTGGTAGTCTGTGCCTAATAAACAGTGTGTGGCTCAGAACTACATTCTGAAGAGGACTTCGGAGGAGAAAAATATCAGTAGGACACAGGGAGAAGAGACGATAGTGAAGAGTTTTTCAAGGGCAAAAAAGCTTGTGATGAGTTTCGTCATGTCCCAAGGTCATTCTTTTGCAAGAAATAAAGATATTTGACAAGTAGAAATATAAAGTGAGCACTGTAGTTTGAGGAGAAGATGTATATCCTGGCACATTCTCAAGCCAAGATTTTTCTCCATCTGATAGGACAAGAAAGGAACAAGGGTACCTTTACCTTTTGCCCGAGGAGCACTTATATTTTTTGAGTGGAGTGTACCCTTTCTTCTTGACCTGAGCCCACATACCTCTTTCTGTGGCTCATATGAGAAGCTAGAGAACAATGTGCAAAGGATTTTCTTTATTTTGTATTGACTGCACTTGTGCCAGCTTAAAAGCACCACTACCTGCTTACAGGATACTGCTCACACTGACAACAGCAATGGGTTGCCTACAGGAGCAAAGCATGTGACTGACTGTCAGCCTGGTTAAGCTGCGAGGCTCTTCTGGCACAGCAGGTTCAGTGTGCTTTTGCTTTCAGACACAGCTGGCTATTTGTAGAAGAAGGAGCTCATCTGCATCTGAGACAAGCTGAAAGGATTCATCAGGGAGATGTTCTGCATACCTCTGAGCTTTGATTCCCTTTGGTTTCACACCCAAGTCCACAGAAGCAATCTACATTTGTGGAACCTTTTTTACCCCCAGATAATCTGCTTGGCATCAAAGCTTCTGAAGAAATGCTTATAGTGCATGGCACTGGTAATTATCTCATCATGTAAAAGCGGCAGCTGCCAGTTACAAAGAGGTGCTGATAACCTTTTATCTGAGCTATGATAACTCATTGTCCTTTCCTGCTCTGCGCTTACGTCTAGCATGTGGGAAAGTCCTGATGCTGTTCAGGTATATGGTTCATGGCAGCTCTCTGAGAGAACAGGGAGGAGATCAAGCATGCTGCATAGGTCTCAGTGCAACATAGGCATTTAGTGCCTGGCTACCTCTGAGCTGCTGGAAGTCATGGAGAAGTTTGGGAAACCTCGCTGTAGCAGTGGGACAAAGTACTAAGGCAGCTGTTAAATTCTGCTTCACCTAGTTACGTGTGCATGTAGTCTGGAAATGAGTATCCCCAGCAGGAGAATTAACTGACAGTGGTTCCCTTTAGAAATGAGACATACTGCAAGTATTATGTCTTATAAGATTATAAGATGTACAGAAAGGTGCTATGTTTGGCTTGGTCTAGGCCCTTTCAATTCCTTGTGGGCAGTACTACACGAGTTCTGCTTGATCTGTAGCCATATAATGTTTTGCATCCTAATATTAGAGTCCCCTGGGGATCCAGTTCTGAAATCTTCTCGGCAATAAGAGAGCAAAAAGTACAATCTGAAATTTTCAGTCCTTTTTGAGAAGCCGCTTTTTTGTGCCACCAATAGGTAACATAGCAGGAGTTCCCCAGTCTACTGCTAGCTACAGCAGCTCCAGACATGAAGCCTGTAAGCCTTGGCTGTTAGCTTTGAAGGAGATGATTCTCATCTTGTTGATGCTGCAGCCACAAATCCAAGCTAGCTATCCATACCAGCCTTAGTCTTGGTCTTGCTTGGCCCACCCCAGCATGACGAATGTCACTGTAAATTAAAAATAGTAACTGTCGGTTACCCAGCACAGCAAATGCACTGGGCATTGAAGGGACGATCAGAAATAGGGCAAGGGTTTTCTTTCAGTTACTTCGGCTGGAAACCTTACTCAAAGTTTAATCGCTTCTAGTTTAGCTCATGGCAAACTTGAACCAAAAGGGTTCTAACTTGGCATTTTAAATGCCGGATACCTCAAACCTGCCAAATCAGTGGGGCTTCTTTATGCACGCTTTAAAAGCCCAGCTGTAAATCCGTATCAGTGACCCCAGTAAGTTGTTTTGTCTTTAGAAGAACCTAAACACTCAACGATGTTTTGTGCAAGCAGTGCAGAGCTCGTTGTGCTCAGCCCCCTGCAGAATCAGACTGCTTGTCACTGAACTTCAGCTTCTGAAAATCACACATTCTGGCTGGAGAACCTGAGCCTCCAGTAAACAGTGAAATTAAAATTGACAGGTAAGGTGAGATAGCTGTAGCAGGAAATAAAGTCATGAGAGAATTGTTTTTGTTATGACTGGGTCGGGTTGAGCCCATTTAATTTGCCTGAAATCTGTGGACCTTGTTTCATTACCTATGTGCCATTTATGTATTGGTTTATTTTTATGTTTTTATCTCCTTTCATGAGGTATAGATCAGAGCTGGGAATTTCTGAAAGGCGATTATTAAGATTCTTTTTTTGGGAGAGAAAAAATAAGGCAAGCTAGGATAGAGACCGCAGTATTGTTCAGTTAGAGCCAGTTTGCTTTTGTTAACCCTTCTAAGATCTTGTGTGAACGCTGCAGCCCTGCTGTGGTCACTCAGCAGTTCCCAGCTGCTACTGAGCTAGCTTTGGCACTTAGACTAACTGGGGGTGGAATTTGGGCCACAGAGACAGAATAGCATCAGCATCTGGCTGCTGCTTACCATCTTTTTCTGTATCTCAAATGACAGCCTGAAAGAGCTGCCCCCAATTCCTGCCATCTCTTAAATGCTCCACTGGCAAGGCTACCTCATGCCAGGGCAGCCTGACCCCTTTGCCCTGGTCCACGTTTTGCCAGGCTGACAGAGCACCATTACTCCATCACGCCCTTTCTGCCAGGATTCCCACCTGCTGTGCTCATCCCTCCATGCCTGCAGCAGTCTTGTGCTGACTGGGAGTTAGGGCACGTACCATAGATTAGACCCATGCAAAACGTCTGAAGGAAATTGGTCTCCCTTTCTATTTGCTGTTCAGTGGCTGGCAAGAGACATAGAGTCTGCCAAAAGCATCTGGGCACACCATTCCCAGCTGCTGGGAGTCTCAGTTGCTCCTTCTTCAGCTTTCTTTCCCGAGAAAGGGTTAGTTTCAGATCGCAACTCCAAGAGAGATGTCAGAGCTGCAAATCCCTCAGCAGTTCCTGCTGACGTGCTTACGCAGCCCTCTGCCAAGTGTGCCTGTTCCTGTGACACCCCTTATAGTCCACGTGCATGGGCAGTCCGTGCTGGCAAAACAGTCTCAGCTAGGGGAACTTTTACTTGTTTTGTTTTATTGCCAACACAAACTTCTAATCAGTGATTGGGCTAATTAAGCTAACACCTGAGTCGATCCCTTTGGGACTCTTATGACATGGAGCACCTCCTTCCAAGGGTGCATCTCCAGCTGTGTGGCTTCTCAGATGCGTGCAGGCACGTCTCCTAGAGGCTGCTGGCTGTTACTTAAAGGCAGAGTTACTTGAGCAGAGGTGTAGTGTGCTCCCCCTCAGCTCACTGAGGTTTTGGCATTGGAGTGGTTTTCTGGAACTGACCAGGACTGGTACGATGCAGATCATGTCCTTCTGCTGCACAGGTCACCCTGACAGCCCCTGTCACCAAAATCACCATTTACTCCCAATGCATCATGTGTATGTGTAACTATGGGATGGTCGTGTGTAAATTAATTGGGTGCTCATGCATATACTAGTTGAGTGGTCAGGCCTAAATTATTTGTGCGTGCATTCATGAGCTGGTTGCATGTTTATGCAAAAAATTAATTGGGCATTCATGCATAAATTAGGTGCTCACGCATGCATTTACTCAATACTCTTGCACAAACTAACTTGACACACACGTGAGACTGCAGCAAGCCCTGCAATTTATGGCCAATCTATTGCGCTACTCACCTCTGCAAAGCACATCTCAAAGAACTCTAGGAACATTAATCCATTATGAACTCTTTCAGCATTATCACAATCTTAATATACATCAGTTTTAAACTTCACTCTTCCTCTCTTTGCAGCAGAAAGCAGAGATTAATACTGTAACAGTGCATTTAGTAAAATATCACTGTGTCCTGGGAATCATGTTACAGGAGTTGGCGTCAGTTTGGTTATATATCCATCAGACTTTACCCCTGGCCAGGCTATAGAGGTGAATACTGCAGCAACATACACATACGCTTAGTAACATTCCAGCCACTCTCCAAGTGGCAGGATTTGTTAGCACAGTCTGAACTGTTACCTGTTATAAACTCCACTGCTCGCCCCTGCAAGTCTAGAGTATTAGGGTTAACATTAACACAGCCCAAAGCACAAATTTCACCCTTCATCCCTGTGGATGAGATTAGAAGTTGATATAACAATCTCAGTAAATACTTCCTACAAATTTCATGCTTTGCTCCTGCAAAACACGTAATTCAGAAAGCCACAGCAGTTTGAATAGATATCCTTTTACAAACCCCATGGACTAGATTATCAGTGTTAACACCATAATGATCTGCATGCTTGCTATGAGTGTTAGGTCTTGTTCCTTCCAAACAAGTCGCTAAGAACGTAACAATAATTCAAGTTATTCACTATGATTTAGCATAGAAGCCAATGTTTAAGATCATACAAGCAAAGATTGACACCAGTGCTGAAGGTACCAGTAGAGTCATGAGACCAATAGCTGCAGGGCATCATTTAGCTCTAAAATTGGAGTGCTCAGCATTCACAATACTGCCTTGTGGGCATTTCCCCATCTGGGTAGTAAGATGATGCACCAATCAGTGTAGATCTCTTGGGTCTTGCTCTACAGACATAACATTTACTGAGCATAGGCTTGCACTGTCCTCAAGAGCACAGATTTCTGTCCCACTTCCATCTTGTAGTCCTTTTCCTTCAGGAGCATATGGAAGTCACAACATGGAGGGTGGGAGCATGGAGACACTTCGCACTTTTTTTTCCTAAGGCTGAACATAAAATTGGACTCTCAGCATTTTGTGTGGGGCTGCTCTCACACCTGTCTTCCAGCGTGCTGCTCTGGGTCACTTCTCAGTACTCTGGCTGTTTTTCAGCTGATACCAGCGGACACTAGTAACAGTGCCAAGCTGTTGGAGCTTTTGGGTTGTGGCTTTGGCAATCGCCACTTACTTTGATATTATTTGGTTATTATCCAAAGCCAAAATGAGTATCTCCCAGGGGCAGCGGCTCTAAGTGTCCCATCTTTCTAAAATTTTGCTCTGAAAAAAGAGCCATCAAGCGCTCACAGTCCTCAGAGTATGCTCCTGTTGCTGCGGGTCTGTTTAACCACTGTGACTGAGGCTGCCTCTAAGTACTTCATTTTCCAGTCAGCTCTCTGCTAGCAAACCCTGCTTCACACAGCACCCATGCTTGAATTAACTGGGTGCTTATGCTTGAACTGATGGAGGTTTCTTGTATGAATTCATTAGCACTAATGCATGAACTGAATGGGCCGTCACGCATGAGTGCAGAAAAACCTGCATTTTTTGCATCCCATCTAGCGCTAGGACTCTTTCAGAGGGCGGGATCTAGTAAATAAAATACACTCTGGTTTCCCCAAGTCCCCAGTGTGCAGCGTGTCTCAGTAGTCTCATGGAAAGCTCCCAGGAGGGTGAGCCGAACCTCTGGACTCCGACTGGAGGAGGTGGGCATGGTCAAAAACAAAGCTGTGAAACTGTAGCGGGGCCTCTTTTGTGTCCTTTTGTGGGCCGAGCCTTCTCTTGCTGCTGGCACTAGGGCTAAAAATAAAAGCTTCTCAACTCCTGCAGCATAGCCCCGGCACGCCACTGAGCCCCGGTGCAGTCTGCTAGGTGGCAGCGGTACGTACGTTTTCCATTGGCCACTTATTACAGTGTTTGTTTAAGAGTTTCTTGCAAGAAAGAGTCAATTACTCATCAGATGTAAGGAGATTAATCATGGTTCCTTATTCACATGGCATATTAACACTTCTCCTTTATTGTCTCCCTAGGGCTTTGACCTCACATTTAAACTAACAGAATGAAATATAGCCAGGCTCACACTCAAGTACCTCCACATAGCTGCTGGTGCTGTTGTTAATGATTTGCAAATGGAGCCTCCAAACAGGCATGCCCTTTCTTTCAAGCACTATCCCCTAGACAACTTGTTTAAGGGAAAAGTAAATAAAGCCACATTTACAACAATGTCAGATCCCAGCCATCATTTCTAACTCTCTTGTAGGGGAGAAGAAGAGCAATCCCCTCTTCCCTCCACATTCAAACTCTAATAGATTCTGAAGTGCCATCGAAAAAGCATTTAAAGCTGAGTCCTCAGCTGTCAATCCTCTGTCTGTATGACAGACACAAATCTCAGCCGTTTCTGAGGAAAGAAACACAAGGATAAGGACTTAAGTCCAAAGTAAAGTTTGCCAGCTGCTGTCAGCTGTTAGACCCCTTCCCAAGGCCGCCTTCTCCAATGGAGACAGCTAGTGTGGTGCTGCACAAGCTTGGTCTAAAGCCCAGCAATATCAGCTGGTGATGGGGGACTCCGCTGCAGGGGGAATTCTTGTGCATGACAAAGCTGAGGGGGAAGAGGTGAAAGTTATTTGCTTGGAATCTCTTATCTTCAGATGTGCTCTTGGAGACAGTGTACAGCTATGTTGGCATGTGCCCATACTTGATAGCATTCACAGCGCTTTTGTTTTTTGCTATCCTTTTTGCCTGGCTCTGGAATGTCCTAGCTCACTTCTTTGTTTCTGGGGTCAGCTCTGCAGCAGCTTTCTGTAACAGGTTTCCCACTCCATCTGTGTTGGGCCTGGAGAATTGGGCCAGTAGGAGACAGCCAGATCATTTCTGTCTGTCTCTGATCAGTGGCATGGGAGAGAGTCCTGCAGAGTTCTGCGGACCAGTACCTGCTGAGACCCAACTCCCACATTTTCACAAGGGGCCTAAGCCTGGCCATTCCTTGTACTTTAAAGCTTGACACTGTCAAGCTCAAATTTGTCTTTCAGTAAGCCTGGAAGCTTCGCTTGGAGGTAGTGTATGATGGAGTGGAGGAACGGGCAGATCTGTAAGGACAGATATGGGATACTGGAACATCCACAAGATGTGTCCTCTTCTGGTTCACAGTATTGGTGACTGGAGTTGAAACATTTCAGTGCTTGAGAGCATCAAGGAACAACAGATAAACAAGCAGTAAAGCTAAGGGAATAATGGTGAACTGTACCACACAGAGTATTAAGTTCTACATTGCTTCAGTAAACACACTGTTATGTTTTGCGTCTACCCATAACTGCAGTGACCAATCTCTTCTCCAGGGCTTCAGAGGGCAGAACTGTGGAGGTACCGTACAAAGGAGATGTGGAACTCACCATCCTGGACATCCTTGGAGGACTGCGCTCTACCTGCACTTACGTGGGAGCTGCCAAACTCAAGGAACTGAGCAGGAGAACAACGTTCATCCGGGTCACCCAGCAGCACAGCCAGGTCTTCTCATAGCCCAGGACAGGGGGACTGGAGAGAGGGATGGGAGGAGAGGAGCAGGAAAGGCTGCTGGTCTGCTTTGCTTTCTCCTCCATGCTGCATTAGTGGCAAACTCCTCTCTCTATGCATGGCAGTCTCATAGCCACGATGGCTTGGATTTGGAAGGGGAAGGCTGTGCTATTAACACAGTGCCATTGGTTCAAAATGCAATAGCCTCATCTTTTACTGTGCCTGATTTACTTTTTAATCAACATTTCTTCATCTGTTCTTTTCCCTCTGATAAATAGTTGCTGAAACCTCAATTAGCAAGGAGTTGGCTTGTACAGACATGGCTGTTGTTGTTCCTGCACACATACACACATTCCCTCTGTTAAGACTGACCTGTCAGCTACCATTGCTTTTGACAGTGCACCCTCCAGAGAAAAAGCTACAAGGAATTGAGTGGAGGGATGAAAAACCAAATTGTCTTCCCCTTTCCTTCAGCAAAAGGTTGTCTGTTTGTGGCAGGGCTGCGAGCTTGCAGGATGTCAGAGGTGGGTGAGGCTTGGCTACTGTTGGCTCCTTACTGTGATGATAAAAACGCCAGATCTCTTTCACTTTCTGTTGACAGGGCTGGTACTGCCATTTTTACCTAAATCTCCCTATTCAATGGACCGGCCTCTACAGAGAAGCTGGCATTGAGTGTAGCAAACCCATACTGTCCTCCCTGCCCCTGTCTGTGGAGATCATTCGGGAGAGAACATCTCAGAGCTTGCCTGCTTTACGTGCATGCAGTAATTGTGTTGCGTGGATTGCTGCTTTCCCCTGTGCTCTGTGATCAGATTTTTAAGACATAGAAACTCAGCAACAGTAAACCCACCAAGCAGAGGTTTCTCCACAGAGCCCTCCCTGCTCCCATTCAAGTTTTCTGCCTGTTCACGTCCATTTAGCAGAGATGTAAAAATGCTGTGCTGTGCATCGCCTGTGGCCAGGTGAATGAGGTTGGAGGAATCAAATTCACTTCTTAGCTACACGGTACCACTCCTTTGCAGTCCGTGACAATGTGAAAAGCAAAAGGAGCTTTCAGCAGAAGAGCCTGATTGCGAGACACTGGTAGGCTGAGATTGAGTTAAAGCGTTTGTTCTAAAGGCAGTAATGAATGTTTAAGACTCTGGATAACACTTTAATAAAGTGCAGTGGCCCACTAATTAATTGATAAATCACAATGAAATTTCTTTGGAAATACACATTGCATCCACATGAATACCACAGTAGCTCGTTATGATAAATGATGTAAAAATGAACAGCAATGAATTAATAATGCTTGGCCACTTACTTTGAAGCGCTGCTGAGATCATAATACAGCTGTTGTTACCTCAGTACTTCAGAGCCTTACTTTCCCCTCCTGCAGGTATCTGTGGAAAGAGGCAGGCTTCCTTTGAAAAGCAAATGAGTGATCTGTAGGAAGAGGAATAGCAAAGAGAATCTCTAGAATTCAGCTCATTTGAGGGACTGCTCAAAAAGCCGTGCACAAATATTGGTACCAGTGGCCATTCTGAGAGCAAATCGAGGCCACAAAATGATCCCGGATGACTTTTAAGTCTGTTATGCACATTAGGAAAGGCTCAGTAGATCTTCTAAATGGCCTATTTTAAACATCTTCCATTAAACATGTAGGACTTAACTCTTAATTGTGGTGTGACCCGTTCGTTTGTTTCGGAGTTGAATAAGGGCCTTCATGTGAGCACAGGTTACACTTGTGCCGACTTTAAGAACCATCTTTCCTGTTCAGCTGTCGTACAGGAACCTGAATGTAGAAGAGATGCAGACCCTGTGGGCAGAGGGTCTGTTCTCTGCTCCCTCAAGCCTGACAGCATCATGTTAAGAAGACGCCCGGCTTCTTTGCCACCGATCCTGCTCTTACCCTCACTAAGCCCAGAGTACGGGCAGCATTACTCTCTGTGCATCGGTACAACTGTAGGAGGTCACCATTCCTTTATGTACATGATGTGAAGTGTAGGGTAAAAAGGCAAATGAACTGCGAGGAGCAGGGTTAGACCGTGTCAGGCAGTCACGTTGCAGGCCTGCCCACAGCTGTGTCTCTGCACTCGTGCCTTCATACGTGGGACATGCAGCAGTGTGCTGGTCTCATGCCTACGCTCACTATTGCTTTTCTACTTTTTTTAGCTACATTTCTAAATGAAAGTTAACAAATACGTAGACACATATATATATTTTTAAACATTTTTTTCTAAAAAGATCATACGCACACTGAATAGAGCAGCTTTATGACATCTCTGTGAAACAGTTTCTTTTTCTGAAGGACCGGTGCTGGGGGCGATGGAGGGCTACCTCTCTGCAGGGGTGGCGAGTGTGGGGGCTCTTCCCTGGGCAAGCTCCGTGCTTACCACAGCCAGCCTGGCCTGGAGCTGCACACACCCACATGCACCTCTGTCTCACCTGTGCCAATAGGAAAAGGTGAGGTTGGGTTGGTACTGGAAGGTGTCCCCAGTTCTCCACTGACACTGACAGTAAGAGTGGCAACTGGTAAAGCATGAGCTTAGAGTATTTGGTTTTCTGAATAGCAGCTGTTGCCATCATTTTGAGAAGCAGCACGTTTTCTTTCCATTTTCTCCTTCTGTCTCCAGAGTGAGCAGGAGGGAGGATCAGCTGCAGAGAAGCTGAACCGATGGCATGGCTGCATCCCCCAGAGTATACGCCAGTCTTGTTCAGAGGCAGCGCTCCCCAAGTCAGCACTCCCTGCATGTGGAACAAAGACAAAGTGGAGCCCTCATTTAGCACCCAGCCCTGTGCCTCCACATCTGCCCTTGTCTTCTCTTAGCCCCAGGTGCTGCGCCCTGTGCAAGCCCGCAGCTACTTTGGCAAGGAACTGGGTTGCGCCGTGCCTGGCGGGATGGTCCACGCCGGGACCACAAATACTGACAAATGCCATGTGCCATTTGCAGATCTACCTCACCTGCACGTTTTACCAGGCTTTCTGTTACTTGTTGTCCTTCTGTGGAACATCTCTATCATTTTTTAAGTGCTTACTGTTGGGCAATTCTGCTTGACCCGGTCTTCTTTAACCCTGCCACCCCAGGCCTATGCTGTCTCCACACTAGAGGAACACGGGAGTGAGAAGAGCAGCGCTGTAGGCCAAGGTCACACCTGCTTTCCCCAGCCAGGCACTTGCTAAGCCGAGCACACAAGAGCAGTGTTGAGGTGTGGCCCCACTGGCTCCACAGCTATTGAATTGGTTACACCAAAATCTGTAAACAGGGATGGAAAAGGCCACGTTATGCTATTGAAACCAGCCTGGCAATATCCTGCCAGATGCAGAACAAGCCACGTGGGCTCTTGTTTCTGAAAGAAACGAGTGCGTGTGCTCAGTAGGCACTTGGCTCCCCCTTGGGCCATGCTCTTCTGTGCATCTTTCTTCTCTCCTCAGGGCATGGAGTTGAACGTAGGATGTGGGGCACCCTGCAAGTGCGAGGAGCTGGGCAGGAGGAGTGTCTGCTTACTTTTGGAGGAGCATTTCCTATGAAAGCGTGTCTGTGTCTTCCTTTCTGCCAGTCAGTCACCAGGGGGAAGGGACTGGGGGAGAGCAAGAACCAGGGCAACAATTAGCCAGACCTCACTGTGCCAGGATGGGAACTCCTACTTTTCAGTCATGGACACTCTGAGAGTTCAAAGCCTCTTCTGAACCAAGTATTCCCTTCTGCTTCATTTGGGGTCTTTCAGATGCCCTCTCTAGCACTGACTTGACACCTTGTGTACTGCTGTTTGAAGTTTTCACACATAACTAAATGAATCACTCCAGAACTCTTCCGTGTTGCCTGCGAAAGCTGTAAGAAGCTTCTATGTAATCAGCCACGCAGAGTTGCTGAGCCCTAGCTGTTCCCCTGCCCTGTGCCACACTGCTGAGACGGTGACGGCACCGTCTGCCCTCCCTGCAGCCAGCCCATGTCCGCGATGCCTCCAGCACCAGGGGCGCAGTCATGTATCGCGTTGGGAAGTTGTCCATGGAAAGCTTTGTTACACAATAAAGAGCTTCGCTCCGACAGTCTGAGAGGGTTCTATGCCATGGGGGAAGGAAACGGGGCGGGGGGCTTTCAGAGGAGCGTGATCTCGCACTCAGCTGCAGCTCACAAAGACAAAGCACGCGTTTGCAATTGGCACTGTTATTTTATTAGTACGAGTATACTGAAACAATAAACTTGTACTGGTATACAGACAATTTATTTAAAACAATTTTGTTCAAATTTTGAATCAAACATTGTTTTATTATAATAATGAAATAATTTCTACCTAGAAAACCTGCAAGCACCATCAAAGAAAGGGACCATAAAATTCAATAAACAGACGCGAGTGTATCCTACAAATAGACACACCACCATTAGAAAATAGAATATGAATTCTTCCATTTTTTTTTTTTAATATTTGTTTTAAAAAAGCTAGTGCAAGTACAATATTTTACACTGGAATTACAGAGAGTATGCACGCATATGGAAAAAAGTTCTCCTGTCACAATAAAAGCTCTTAACTATGTCTGTATGCACTTAAAATCTTCTCCTCTTTTCAATAAGGTGCAAAACGTTATTCCCTCCCTATTTCTCCTTTGTACTGGCCATGTCAGCTCGATTTCTCCCCAACACAAAGCTGCGATATCCCTTTTACTGGGCCTACGCTAGGAACTACACTGGAAGTGTGGTTTGCAACAACCCTCATGAGTAATACCAAATGAGAAGAAAACAAACAAACAAACAAAAGGACCTCAAAAATGCTGAAGAATGGCAGACCCTCACCCGGCAAGGCCCCTGGCCGAGCGCCTTCGCAGCCGGCCCCAGCCCGCCGGCTGCCAGCACGGTGACATAGCTAGTACAAAACGGTTTTCAGTAGCTCACCCGAACTGAAAAAGGTTGGGAAACCCCTGCCCGTAACCCCACCCCGCCCGCCCCCCCCTTTTTTTAACACTGCGAAAAGAACAGTGTTCAACAAGTTAATATATTATTCCAAAAAAAAAAAAAAAAAAGAGCAAATACATAACATTAGTGAGTTTCAACATTAGCTGACTGTCGTGAGAGGTTGTATCTACGCCCTAACAGATTAGTAACTTTGCGAAGAGGCCAGCCCAATGGCCAGACAGAGATGCCAACGTAGCCACCTGCAGCCACCCTCAGCTCCCAGACCCCACCCGCCGGCTCGGACAGGAGTTCTGCAGACCGCATTCGAAGGGGGAGCAATTGGGTCCTCAGCTCTTAAAGCAAACCCTGGGGGGATCCCCGCCTCGGCTGACATCGCGGGGCCAAGGGTCCGGCCCTGGGGTTTTTGCACGTCAGCAATCCAGTAGTACAGCAACGACAGCTTCAATGAGTGACTTAACGCCTGCTGCAAACAACGCTTCCAATGCATGCCTACTGCATGGGCGAGGGGAAGGGTGCAGGAGCTTTGACCGCTCAAAACAGAAGCAAACAAAAAAGAAACAACCTTGGTGAAGCCTCCGTAAAATCCTCAGTGGAAGACTTGAGTCCTTTCAGATAACGACAAGAAAAAAAAAAAAAACTACAGAAACCTTAGAGACTGTTATTGTATAAATACTACCTATTGGCTGAATGCACTTCATTGTAACGCAACTGGGGCCGTTCCTCCCGGTTCGGGGACACCCGGACACACCGGACGCGGCTGCGAGAGCCAAGGCCGCGGTCACCACCTCACAGGGGATGGGAGCGCTCCGGGATGTTGCCCCGCCGCCGGCCACCAGCTGCCCAGCTCAATCTTTGGACTAGAAAGAGACCCTCTCCTCAAAAAATGGCTCCAGGATTCTCTCCTTTTGGCTTCTGGAAAACACCGGTCTCTCGACCAACCGAGATCATCACTGGGAACCTGTCTGGTGTGTCTGCTCCCGGCAGCGGGGAGAGGGGGCAGTGGAAGGGGCCCGAAGGCCGCGTGGCCTCGGGTACAGCCCTGCTGCTGGTGCTGGGCTAGGATCCCTTGTTATAAACACTTCTTGCTCAGGATTATACTCTTTGGGTTTTGTCTGGAACAGGAAGTGCTGAAAAAAACGTGGAACAGCATCCCAGAGAGAGGAAAAAAATGGGAGCGAGAGGCTGCAGGCGGGATCCCCAAGGGCATCGCCAGGCCTCCCCCACACCGGCCCTGTCCCTCGGAGCGGGCAGGAGGGACCGGGAGCCAAATCCCGCAGCAGAGCCAGGCTGCAGGCCTGCACCATAGCCACCCTTTGAAGTGCCCGGTAGCTGCACTCGAGAATTGCCGCTCCAAGGTGTGTTTTCAGCACAGGAATAAACAGTGTGAAGCACGGCTCCGCTCCCCAGAAACGGGACCCATGTAGTACGAACAGAAAATTAAGCACAGTTGTTCTTTAAGAGCCTTTTAAGTAATAATTCTTCCTGGCCAAAGCCAATACAAATCAGATCATCTAGACATGACAATTTCTATATACAAAAAACATGTAACTTTCAACCTTTCTCTGCTTTTGTATTTAAAAACTTTTTTTTTTTTACAAACAAGGTATGAAACTCACTGTTCAAACAGAGCCATCTCTTTTTCAAACACTGAATGAATCATTCCAACATTCATTTTTCTTTTGTGCAATTTTTAAAACATTACCTGTACTCCTCAATGTGAGTGCTTCAAAAAAAGTTTCTATTTTTAATAAGCTTCTCAAATTAGGTTTACATCAAAAAATATTCCCACAAGATATAGTGCTACAAGAAAAGATCCTATCAGTAAAGGTAACACATCTGAAGCGAGGTCGTCTATGTAAAAGAAATTGTACTCTGGAGTAGAGGTGTGCAACTCGTTTGGAATTTCCCTATCGACACAAACACCAAACTGTCCTCGGGACAGGAAAACAAGTGGACGTGTAGGCTTACGGAACTCACACGGATTGATTCATGTGCAAACCGACGCTACTGTCTGACCGTGGGTGCACGTATGCAGATCTGCATCGACCCGTTCTCATTTTTCCATTTATTTTGGGACT